>NC_029791.2:125137360-125140660 GCF_000816755.2 Arachis ipaensis | reverse complement strand
TGATTTATTTGTTTATTTATATTTTTATAATATTTTTAAAAAATTATTTTTTACGTACAAGTATTTTTTTCATATAAGTCTTTACAAGTTATTTATATTCACGCGTTTTATGCCGTTACTGCACGTTCTTCTTCTTCTTGTTACCGTACGTTCTTCTTCTTTTTCGTTATCGTCGTCATCAACACCACTTCTTCCTCCTCCTCCTCTTCCTCCTTCTTTTTTCATTGGAATTTATTCTCATTCTTTTATTGTTTTGAATCCAATCAAGTGGTTGAGGTGTGGTTCAATTCAGAAGAAAAAAATATAACATTAGAGGAAATATTTTTCTGTATTGCAGCAAATTTTGATGTAACACGGAGATATTTGGGTGTAACACGAAGATATTTGGGTGTATTTTAAGAATTTTGAGTGTATTTTTATTCTGATAAGTTCTGCATAATTCAAAACTCTTCCTCTTCCTCCTCTTCATCTTCTACTGCTTCTTTTTTTATCATCATCACCATCTTCTTCTTGTTTTTTTATTCATCTTTTCTTTTTTGTTTTACCTTCTCAAGTTTCTTCTTGTTTTACTCCCTTAACAATAATAAAAACAAAAAAATCAAACAAAGAGGAAGAAGAAATACATAATGCTACAAAATTACTTAGAAGAAGATGAACTTACATTCATTTAACTAAAAGAAATAAAGAAATAAAGAAAAAAAAAGAAAAAAATGCAGCATTAGAGGAAACATTTTTTTTGTATTTGCAGCAAATTTGGGTATAACACCAAGATATTTGGGTGTATTTTTGTTTTGATAAGTTCTGCATAATTCAAAACTCTTCTTCTTCTTTCTTCTCATCTTCTACTGCTTCTTCTTCCTCATCTTCTTATTACGTTTTCTTATAATTCTTATTGGGAGAAAAAATCAAACAAAGAAAAAAAAAATACATAATTTTGCAAAATCAATAAAAAGAGGAGGAGGAAAAAATGCAGCAACAATAATAAAAAGAACTACGATGAGAATGAAAATGCGAAGAAGAAAAAGAAGGAATACGAAGAAAAATGAGGAGGAATACAAAGAAGAAGGAGAAGAAGAAGGAGGAAGAGGAGAAGGAGAAAGAACGTGGAATACAAACGTTGAAGAAGAACCGTTTCTCATTTCGCGCTATTCAAAGTTGAGGAAGCGCGTGTTTACACGCTCTTTAAATTGAGAGTTGTTTTTGTTAGGCTTGAACTGACTTATATAGACTTGTATGCCAAAAAGACTTGTATGTATAGCAAGTCTCATTTTTAAGTCTTACACACAATAAATTACCCTTTGTATTAATGAAAAATATAAACGCTGACAAATGTATCCATATAAGAATAAAACGATAATTGTATCCACGGAAGATATCTTCCATGTGTCAAGAATACCCTAATGGACCAATTATGTAACCAACGTCTGATACTCTTGGCATACGGAAGCCATTTTCCGTGGTTATAATTGTCGTTTTATTCTTATATGGATACATTTGTCAGCATCTATATCTTTGATGGGTACAAATAATAATTTATTGGTCTTACATATCAGCATGAGGAGATTATGGTAATTTAGATCACATAACAAGTTAACAACTATATGCTTACTGGACAGTAGCATCACCACTATTAAGTGAAATTGACTAGGCTTTCAGACGCCAGTTAGTTACATAATTAATGCTGTTTGTTAGAAAGAAAAAACCTCCATCAAATTTAAGTCTTCTAGGCTGTAGTAGTGCAATTTATATAATATCACTTGTTAGCTAAGAAATCTATATGTATGTAAATGTAGCATAATTTATACAAATATTTATATAATAGATTTAAAAAAAATGCTAAATTTTCACCAACAATTAATAATTAAAAATATATTTTACTGTTCAAAATATAGTAAAAAAAAAACCTCGTATACCATTAAGAATACAATCTTCTCCTGAAAAGTACTGTAACAGGCGTAATTAGTGGGCCTCGTGGAGCGAAATAAACACAGAAAATGAGACGGTCAGAGGGGTCACTTATTTATTCTGGCTTTATGGAAGTATTACATTACGTTCACTGAACATCTGAAAAACTTAACAAACCTACAGTATTCTCGGGGAATTGGGTGATTGGAACAGCATCCAATGTATTAGTATTACTGGTAGTTACTTGTTTCTCTCCCAAAAGAAGAAAATTAATGTGATTAAAATACTATTTCAATTTGCTTTATTTATTGCAAGACACCAAAGTCCAATTTTCTGCAATAAATAATAATGATGAGGGGTGTGTGCATGTGGAATGTATACTTAGAGAAATAATATAATAATAATCACTAATGATGCTAATAAAATCATACTTGTAAACTTAATTAGAAGAATAATTTTGTCATTACTCCAAGATTAGTAAAATCACAAAAGGGATAGCTTATCGATCAGTAGGCTTATAACATATATAGGCTCCAAGATTAGATATGGTGCTAGGTTTGTTAGGGTTCTGTGGTCAATGAATATTGGTCCCCTCTGAGATCTGACGGTAAAGTGAAACTCATGGTCAAATTATCCCTGACAATAGGGACCAACATTTTAGTGCAGTGTCATAACTCATATAATAATAATTATTACACCCATTATTAGTAATTGTTTAGATAATTATAATTAGTTTAGCTTGTGAATAGTGTAATGAGCATGTTGATGATCACTGTGACAGAAATAAGAAGCGAGGAGGAAGAGAGAGAGAGAGTACGAACCAGAGAAGATGCGAAGGGGTCCATTGGAAAGCATATTAAGCTGAGTCTCAATCCTGCGCATGAAGTCCATAGCCTCTTGTATAGGCCTTGAAAGTTCCTCTCGGTACTTCACAAGCATATCATAGTATGCCTCCTGTTACAATAATTAATTAATTAATTAATTGTAATTTCGAGCAATATCAGGGGCTAGCAGAATTTGTGATATTTAATGGTATGAGATGATATCTAATGATGTAAAATTAATCATTTTTTTTTATGGTTAAGTATTGGTCAAATTTTAATAAAAGTATTGGTCCTAAACTTTCTCTTTGTAATTTCAGCTGCTCACACACTACAGCTTATAGAAAGTTAGAAACTATTTCAAATTCCCAAATTTGTTCATATGATATAATTAAGGGAGATTTTCAATTGTACCGTTCTATCGGTATATCAGTAATTTTTAACCGTTGATTTTAATTATATATATTATATATTTTTTTTATAATTAAGATCAACGGTTAAAAATTACTAAAACACCGGTACGACGACACACTTAAAAATTTTCTTATAATTAATAAATTAACAAAACCAAAAC
>NC_029791.2:125136722-125137350 GCF_000816755.2 Arachis ipaensis | reverse complement strand
TGGTGGAACCAACCATAGACCGCTGCCGTGCCTCGAATTCCTGCCGAGCCGCGCTTAAACGCGCCACCACTTCCGGCGGAGCTCCTACCTAACCAAGATTATTGTAGAGAAATTAAGTTGTAATATATGTACGGAGCTAGCATATAATAAATAAATCAATAAAATAAATATTGGGATCTATCGGAACCTTTTGGCAATCCATGTACGCTTGTAAGAGATTAGAGTAGTGAGGATGAGCGATGATTTTGGCTTTGATGGCTTCAACATCATCGTTGGAGTTTTGGGTTCCTCCTTGGTCGCTCGAATGGTGAAGATCATTGGGTCTCATGAGAGGATAGTTGAAAATCTGATGAGTGTTGTGGAGCTGCTGCGAGGAGTTTCTGGGTTCGGTTTTGACGGAAGGTACTTGATCGGATTGAAAGCAGTGATCGGATCCAGCAGCAGCTTCAGATTGATGATGATGATGATGATGATGATGATGAAAGGTGTTAATTGGAAGGTGATGGGGTACGCTTGAAGAAGTAGCACCACCAACACCAAAGGAAGAGTACAAGAAACTTGCCCTTGAACTTGAACTTGGGCTTTGATTATTATTGCTATTATTAGTGTATTCCTCCATTTAGAAACA
>NC_029791.2:125134394-125135859 GCF_000816755.2 Arachis ipaensis | reverse complement strand
CTAATTAATACGCAGGATCTATCCCTACGTTGTGGTAGCTAGATTCACGGGAAATTAAATGAAAGGAAGGTCTACGATACACAGTTTATAAAAACCCTAAGCAAGGAAAGTGAAGTGATTGCTAATCTAATGATTATGATTATGGTATGGACCACACGCTTACATATATTAATTAAGCTAAGTCAGATATGATGATGTTGATATATATATAATAAGATAAGAGCCTTGTTTGCTCCTTTTGTGAATTGCAACCAAAGTTGGGGCATATAGGTATACATATATTTTTAATCTCTCATATGTTTTGTGTGGTATCGTACGGATGCGAATTGTAGAAGAAGAAGAAGAAGATGATGACAACAAGAGTCGATGTTTTCCCCTGTGGCTGTGGGGTGTGGTAGAAAAAATGTTTAGTGTAGCGTAGAACATATCCCCACCCCTGCCTTCACTGTTTTCCTTTCCCTTCTTTCGTTTAGTTTCTCTCTCTTAAGTCTTTAACACATTTTTCTTTGGAAAAAATTTGGTAAACAAATTTAGGGGACTAAAAGTAGTTAAAACTTTTTATTTTTAACTTTATTTAATGAGATGAGTATGTTTATTTATTATCTTTTCAGGTGCCTTATTTTTTTTTTTACCGTAATAATTACTAATTACTGCATATAAAAGCATTAATTATATATATTAAATAGCATATTATAATCATCAGTGATAATATTGAGGAGACAAAAAAAATCTTAAATTAATTAATTTTGACTAATTTTTTTTTGTAACCAAATATTTCTGTATAATCATATATGTTTATTAATTTATATTCTTATATTTATGACATATCATTTACATTATAATAATAAAAGCACATTTTTAAATGATTTATTCTGATTTTTTAACACAAATATTTTTAAATTTTATCATAATTAAATTTAAAAGATATCAAATATTTCAATTAATTTATTTATTTGACAAATTTACTCATAACATTCATAATTCATATATATAATGTCTATAATTAATAAATTTTTACAATTAATATTATCAAATTTCTTATATAATATGATGAGTTAATAATTGTTTTTAAAAATATATTTCTTAATTTTTGTTTATATTTTATTTTATAATAGTCTATATATAAATAATAGTAGAGGTTGTTAAAATTTTTTAATTTAACATCTATAATTTTATATTATAACATCTATAATTGTAAATACATAATATCTATAATCAATGAATTGGTGCTAATTTATTATTTAATATTTTATTTTAATTTGCTGGTCAAAAATTAATAAATTTGAACGTTTTTTATTTTCAAGAAATAGAGACTAGACAAATTTAAGATATTTTTATCTTTTATAAAATGTATTGAGATGATTTGAGATTTTTTTAAGTTAAAAATATAAGAATTTAAAATTTTTATTTGGGAGAAAAATTATAGAATTATGAATGTAATAATAAAAAAAAATTTTGGGACTTG
>NC_029791.2:125127032-125133859 GCF_000816755.2 Arachis ipaensis | reverse complement strand
TATATATCCTAAAATATATCAATTATGTCAATAACTAAGCAGATAATTTCAATCAACAAGAAAATAAGACTACCATTCACAATTTTTTCTTAAATTATTATTTTACCCTTTTTTTTTAATTTCTTCTAACGCTATAATTTCACCCACTATTATTATCAATCACCTGCTGTTGGCCGTCATATCATTGCTATCTCTGATCCCTCTAAATCTTAAATTTTAATTAATAAATTTTAAATTCTAAATATTAAAAGTTAAATTTTAAATTCTTTTTATTTTTATTTTAGATGTTTTTATTGCTTATAATTTTTGGATTATTTTATGTTCATTTCTTTTTAATTGTTGGTTGAATTAAAATTGATTCTCTTTACTTTTTCAAAATATATATTGTTTACTCGATTTAAATTTAATTGATATCTAAAAATATCACCATTATTTAAAAGAATAATTTAGGAGCCAATAATTTTTAGTATTTTTTATTATTATTTGACTAATATAAATATTAAATTATTTTTAGCAAATAAAATTTATTAATTTATGTGTGTAAATTTTGAAAAATATAAATACAAATTATATTAATTTATATGTACAAAATTTTGATAAATATAGGTATAAATTATATGCTTCTTATATACAAATCTCTTATCTACCAATATATTATTTGTCAATTTATTGTCAACAATAATTAATTAATATATTTTAAATATATATATATATATATATAAAGAGACACATCCAAAAAATATATCTATAAAAATACTTCTATTAAATACAACCATAAAAAGAATATTTTTATTAGACACATCTACGAAGACACTTCTATAAAATACAGTTATAAATAAGAGTTGGCAAAAGTTGACAGATATGTTGTTGGTAACGTAGCAGAATCGTTGCAACTTTTATAACATTCGCAGGGTAACACACTAGTAGATCAGATATAGATCTTCATCATCATTATTGCTTTAAAATATATATAGTTGCAAATCGTGGTAATCACAATTGCCAAGTTCAATCTGCATTAAAAAAACATCACGCATGCACTTTTTTACGCCTAACAATAATAATAACGATAAAGTCAGAGAGACCAAAAATTTTTTTTATTTTATTTAGTATTCATTAATTATTATAATAAATATTAAATAAAATAAATTTTAGTTATTTATTTATTTTTTATCTACTTAACATTACTATTTAGATAACTATTAAAAATGTCATACAATTCAACATATAGTATATTGAAAAAAATTTTACTTAAGTGCATGAGACAGAAGCAATTATATAGTGTTTAAGAAAAGAGTTAAGATGAAAAGAACTCAAATAATTTCATGAAACATGATAAGACAAATTTGTGCAGATTTATATGAATATGACATAACAAATATATATGTTGTATAAGTTGAGAGATCAAAATAACGACACTCAATCTTATATATATCATGATTAACTCTGATCTCTAACTACAATAAAACATATATCAAATATCCACCATAATCATAGTGAAATTTCAACTATATGTATCAAAGTCAAATACAAATTTCAATACCAAAATAATAAAACCTAGGACTTGAAAGCTTTAGAACAAATGAATAGTATTTCTAAGAACCTTCCCAAACCCACCAAGTGAATACAGTTTTTTAAGAAACCCTTGCTAACACGATATTGTCCGTTTTAGTACACAAGTCCTTACAGTTTTGTCTTTGACGATAGAGATGATAAGCAAAACTCTCACGCTCACTCATCAAAACGCGTCATGCTAGAAAAAGGTATCCACGCTCTTATAAAGCATGCTTCGTTCTCCTCTCCAACCGATGTGAAACCTTAACACAATAATGAGTAGTTTTCCAGGAACTTCTCTAAACTCACAAAAACAATAAACATCATTACAATATAAAACCAAAACCGAACTCAAAACTCACAGTCTCTCAAATAGTTTTTTTTGTTAAGCTCTCAACTCAACATTCAAGCCTCTTTTAATTATATAAAATTTTTCGGCACACAACTAAAACTCACATAAATAATTTTTTGATACAATAAATTTTTTCTTTTAAACACAAACTTCACTAACAAAATTTCTAAACTAATGAATACTCTCATATTTAATTTCTGAAAAATTAGAAATGGCACACCAAAGTTGTTTTCATGGATTGAACGGTAAATTAATACCTTATTCATCCATTCATGTTTGTTATCAAAATTAATAGTGGTTATTTCACATTTTTTTTTATTATACGTTATTTCATTTTAACTGTGTATTTAAATATGAATATTATATGAAGAAAAAAATGCTGAACATACAAATTATTGGATTTGAATGGCTCAGTCTGCATAGTTGGAATTCTTTCAACGGTAAGCAGCGCGACAAGCATTTTCAATCTGACAAGAGATAAGAGGTGTGTCTCACAGTGTCCAGCAAAATTGAACAATCGGTCCAAATTTTAGTTCACATAACTTGAAAAATAATTCTTTATTTATATATATTGTATCACTAAACTTGTATATACAAGGTTCTCAAACTCGCGAGTCTAAGTAAATTCGTGGAGATGACCTAGACTCGACTCACGAGTTAACTCGTAGATTCGTACGAGTTCATCTGTTATATATATATAATGTATATTTATTCAATTATAACCCTTCAAAATTAATAATATCAATCTTAAAACACATAATAAATTAAAATAATAGCATACATTATAACAAATATTTTAAAATACACATTCAAATCTTTTATAATTATTTTTATACAAATACAACATAGAACACACAAAATTAAAAATTCTAAATCTGTAATACTAAATCTTTAATTGAACATTGAACAATATCAAATAATCAAATTAACTCTAATAAAAATAATTAATTACTAATCAGTCATGAATGGATGAACCATTTGGCCATCTAACATAAACGATAAGCAATAGGCTAAAATTAGAAGCAATAAAATTTAAAAAAAAAAAAAAACTAAATCAAGAAGCAAAGGATCAAAGAAAGGGCAAAAGGCATACAAAAAATAGAGGATACAGAAAAAAAGAAGGGGCAAAGTCCCAGCAATAGCAGATCGAAGACAAGAGTGCAGCAGTAGCACGAAACAATGGCGACCAATAGTCATGGATTTCACGATGGTGCAAACCAGAGTAGGGATAGGACTGTAGGAGAAGTAGTCAAATTTGTGAACGGTGATAGCACGATGGAGTTGCGGATAGTGGAGATGTGAAGAAATACAAAGCAGATGCCAACATAGGTAAAATTCACAAAGACAATGACGCAAATTAGAGCAGAGGTAGCAGATGCAGCGAACAACGGTAGCTCGGCGTGGAACGGCGACTGCGGTAGAACATGGAGAAAGTGAGAGTTGAGAGAAACGACGCAGGTGAGTGCGTTGTGAGTGAGTTTTCTTTCATTTTTTGGGAGTGTTATCATAACTCTAATAAAAAAAAGTATTTTTTTTTGTTTCAAAATGACGCTTTTTTGAGAAAAAATGAAGAAAAACACAAACTCGCTAACTCGGTCCTAGACTCACGAGTTTGTCCGAATTTGACCGAGTCTAGTCGAGTCTAGCCGAATTTACTCAAGATAGAGTCTATGCCCGAGTCAATTTGATTTGATATCTAAACTCGTAAACTCGTACGAGTTTACGAGTTAACTCGAGAGTTTGAGAAAAATGTGTATATATACTAATGCAAAATATATTGAGTTGTGGAAGAAAAAATGTAAAATTTATAACTTTTTAAAAATTTTAAATGATGAACGGAAATTACTTAGAATTATCATTATCTTTGTACAAACAAATACTTAGATTACACACTTAGAATTTTGACTGTGCATGTGTGCTGTATATAGTTGAAACTTGAAAGATATGGTAAGGGCCGGGTCCATAGATTTTGTCGAGTGTATAATAGTATGATTAGGATGTGATCCCTGATCAGTTATCACCATTCAGGCGCTGCAAAAGCACGTGTGTACAATACTCAATAACACTAAATACTCTAAATAAGAGATGTTTATTTGCTACCATTCCATTATCGCAAACAATGAAGGCTTCCAATTTGGTCCACCTAGTAAGTTTAGGTGTTCCAATCTGCACAGTTGTTAGAACACAAAATATCTTAGTATGTATTTTTTTTTTGGTGACATCTTAGTATGTATTTATTAAGTGTAATTAATATTTTTTTATAAATATTTATTTTATCCCATTTATTATTTTTTTGATATTTAACCATTTATCCCTCCATCTAAAAAAATAAAATATTTAGGAAGGACTTGATTTGTATTTGTATTTTGTATTTTTAAAATTTTGTAGGGTATATATTCAAATAAGTTATAAAAAATTTTGTATAGAATGTTTTTGTCTTTTAAAAAAAATTTATTACATCAAAATTTTTGAATTTTACAAAAATGAGGCATATAAGTCGTTATTTTGGTCAAATCTATTATTTTTATTTAGATAAATAGATTTTAAAAAGTGTGATAGAATGATTCATATATCTTATTTTTGTAAAGTTTAAAAACCTCAATATAATAAAAAAAATTTTAGAATAAAAATATCTGATGCAAAATTTTTAAAAAACCTATTTAAAAATATACTAAATTTTGTAAAAAAAAAAAAAATAATTAAAAATAAAAAATAAAAACACAAACTAAATGCACCTTTAATTTTTTCTATCCACGTCTCAATGCCAACTGAGTTATCAACAACAATAAAAAAAAAATAAACAAAGAATTCACAGCAAACAAAACACATAAAATTTTAGATAGAAACAAATTTAAATCCTAAATTCTTAAAACTCTTTAACATACAGCACTTTGTAACGAGGCAAATATAATAAGCTTTTCATTGAAAAAGAAGTAGAATATTCAATTCTTTGAAATTATATTGGATGTATTAAACATTTTATTGTGCTTTCATGTATCATAAGTACATACACTAAGAAAACCCTTAATAAAAATTAATGTCTACTGTATTTATTTCTGAAAATAAATATGTATTTTAAGAAAAGAATAATTAAATTTAGTAATGATAGCATGTTTCCACTATGTGGAGATAGAGAGTGACAGTGATGAAAACCCAAAATGAGATTTAAAAAGGCCTCACGCACTCTTAATTTCATTCTATAAAGCAAGAACCCCCCGAGAGACCCGCGCTCTTTGTTCATCACTGTGGGGGCCATAATCTGTTTAGGTTTCTTTTTTTCATAATTAATCTCCCTCTCACCGATGAGTTATTCCTCTGTTGAATTTTTCTGAGACAGATTGGACGTTTCCAACTTTCCAACACAAAAATAAAAGAGTCCACACTGTCCATGGCAGTGTGAGTGAGTTGTGTCCTTTTTCTCATGTCCTCCATAACTACTGAATGAACTTCAATTCATTCATTTGTCATTCAACTTCACTATTCTTCTTCTCATCATATTCACCTACTATCCTTCTTTCAGCACTAGTAGTGTTAGAAATTACAAGTTATGATTTCTTGAGTTGGCTAGAATCACGGGAATGACTTGAATAATTTGGAATAATAAATAAATTTTAATTTCATGTTATATGAATACTACTAGGGCTGACAATTCATGTCCTATTCGCGGGTATCCAATCGGTCCAACTCGTTTGGATAGGTAGGCTACCCGACCTGCTGGGGGTAGGATAGGGTACGGTCCGGATATGCTTGGGTGTATTCTACCCTACCCTACCTGCACCTAATATATAACATATATTTTATAAAGCTAGGTATATAGTGAAGGAAGTGAGAGTTGAACTCACAACCTCCCTTATGTAATAACTTACAATAAGTGAACAACTACTAAAATTAATTAGTTAATTTAGTAATTTAGAGCATTAGTTTTTTATTTTTTATGTTATTAATATGTATAAAATTCGAAATAATTGAATTTTGTATTTACTTTGAAAAAATTTGATATTTCTATGGGTAGGGTAGGGTATGATAGGGTTTAGAATTTTAGGGTACGAGTAAGATTAGGGTTGAGAGATTCTCAACTTGCGAGTAGGATAAAGTAGAGTTTTAATAAAATTTTCAAATCTCGGGTAGAATTAGGGTATACCCTACCCTACCCATTGCCAACCCTAAATACTACTTTACCCTCAGATTCACTTTGGTTGTTGAGTTAGCTACAGGCAATGCAAGAAGCTATTATTGGGCCTTTAACTTTTGGCAATCACATCAACATATATTTTATTTTATCATATATTAATGAATAATGAGCTGTTACTGTCATGTCACTTGGAAAGTTACCTTTGAAAAGACAAAAAGAAAAGGCAAAGAAATTTGAGAGAAGATAAGCAAGAGACCAGAATGTGTCCATGCATGAATGCAAGTACCAAAGAAAAGAAAGTGATGGTAAATGTTAGTGGTTACTGATAATTAATTAGTTTTAGAGCTATAGTGTTATTAATTTGAGCATAATAATGAAATTAATGAGTTGAGGTTCTATTTATGTTTTGAGTCTTTGAGAGACGAAATAATCAGTTTACTCTTTTATCTAGTTTTCTACTCATAGGAGTGTCACCTTATTGCCGTCGTTTAATTTGTTTGTGGAATTACTTATCGTTTCTATTAAAATCATGAGAAATATTAGTTGTCCTTTAATTTTTAGTCTTTTTAAAAATTTATTATTATTTAATTAATTTAATATTCACGCATTAATTGTTCAAAATTTTTATTTGTTTTTTATTCTTTTTTTTTTAAATTGAATAAAAAATAATATTTAAATGATATTTAGTTAGTACTGTAAAATCATTTTAGATACTTCTAAAGGATATTATATTATTTGTTTGATTTTTTCAAAAAAAAAAGAAAATAATTATGTTTTCTTTCTTTTCTTTCT
>NC_029791.2:125118214-125126889 GCF_000816755.2 Arachis ipaensis | reverse complement strand
CAACATTTTTAAAAAATATTACTAAAAAAATATCATTAAAATATTAAAAAATATGATTTTAATTTTAATCATATTTATATAATTATCGTAATAACCGGAAAGATAAACTTATTAAAATCAATATACATGCATTTTTACATTCTTACCATTTTGTCATCAACTTTTTCCTTAAAATTTAAAAATATTACCCTTTCCTACTCATATTGTCATTTCATAGTAAAAAAATATGCTTAAGTATATATATTTTACCTCATTCAAAATTTCAAACAGTTTGACAATATATGTGTTATAATTAATATTAATTATAATACTTACATAATAATTATTACACCTTATGCCAAACACATTTATAGTTTAGTTTTTTCTTGTTACTAAGTTAACTTTTTATTGATCACATAGCAAACCTCTTCACTTTCAATAATTGTGAGGTCAACATATTTATCATACTTAATAGTACGTATATGCATAACAAATTTATATAGACCGTTAGACCGATTATTTTGGTATCAAAATTTAGACTCTAAGGTAGCGTTTGTTTTGAGGTACTGAGATAGAGACTAAGATTTAGTATCGTGTTTGTTAGTTCAAAAATTAGTACTAAAATTTCTGTCTCTGTCTCTAAAATTTCAGTATTTCAGTACCTCTAAAAAGTAGGGACACAAGGAACTGAAATTTTTAGAGATGGAGACTAAAATTTTAATAACATTTTATACCTAAAATACTTTCATTTCAATTAATTAATTCCAATTTTACCCTTTGTGCAAATTAAATTAAAGTTTTATTCTTGTTTTAATTCCTGTCTCCCTTTTTGCACCAAACAGAATACTGAAATTTATTTCAATTCCTGTCTCTTAGCCTCTGTCTCTCAGTCTCAGTCTTTCCGTCTTTGTCTCTCTACCAAACGCTATCTAATATTTCAATTATTAATCTTAATTTGATGAATAAAATTTGGTAACGCCAAAAAAATTTATTGAAGTATATTATATTATTGTTTCCGTAAACATATATATCCCATGGAATAAGAGGTTGAGTCAATATTCTCCGTTCATAGAAAGAGAGAGAGAGATAAACGATTGCACAAAAAAAGTGGTCATACCCAGGTAGACACTGCTACTATCTTCACTTTTCTTTTCCCTTTTTAATGAATGAATTTGCTCGTGGCTTCTTGAATAGAACAAGCTAAGTCAATAAATTATGTCAGATGAAGGCATGTTCCAAAATAGAAAGTTAGGGATTTTTTCTCATGCAAGTTAAACATATTAATTAGAGATCGCATAGGCCATAGAGCAAGAAGGTTATGGAATGTTATTGTTTTTTAACATTTTGTTATATTCTTTTCAACAACACTTCACAAGTAATTAAAGGACCTAACACTTTTCAAAAGCCATAGTATGTGAAATGTACAAAAGGATAATTATGATGAAGACAGGTTGTTACGGGTAATCATTCTTTTGATTATTGCTCTAAGAATTGTACTTAATTATATGATAGGTCCCAATGATGAGTACTCATCTTTAATATGAGCCTGCCACAATCAAATGGTTTGGTGAAAATCTAATAAATTATTGAAAAGTTATCCCGTGAAAAGAAAAGGCTAGAAGATCAGCAAAATTTATTATTTTTTATTATTATTTTTAGTTATTAATTTAAATTTTTAATTTAATAACTTAATAACATATTTTTAACTCATATTTTTAAATATTAATAACTAATTAATAATAAAAAAATAATAATAAATTTTACTGACTCTCTAGCATTATTCTTATCTCGCCACTGTACCAAATTTAACATATAATGACACTTTATTTGTGACTTTTATTTTAAGGATCTCTTTCACATGTACAGTTTCACTCTTTTTTTTACTCTATTTTTTCAAAAACTCATTCACGCTACAGCCATGGAGATGAGATGAGAAGAGATGAGAAAGTAATAACTATTCGCCGTTTATTGTTCCCTATTGCGGTTCGAGTTCGTCGTTCATCATTGTCGCAATTCGAATTTGTCGTTCACTGTTCCCCTATCGTGGTTCGAGTTCACCGTACGCGGTTCGAGTCTGCCATTCGCCATTCGCCGTTCATCACCGTCGCGGTTCAAGTTCGTCGTCCCCCATGCTATCCTTCCTCTTTCACTCTTTTGCGAAAACAAACCCTAATACCCTCTTTTTGAGGTCCATTTCTTCTCTTCCAACCAAAAAATAGTGAGTATTTGATTGTTCTTCCACTACAAGAAAAATTCTGAGTATCGTCAGATTTACTGTCGAATTCATCAAATAAATCCGTCGGTAATTAGTTTATTGTCGAATTTATCAAATAAATTCGCCCGTAATCACTTTACCGTCAGATTTACCGTTGTCCTAGAGTTGACGATATAAACGGCGCTGGAAACTGTTTACCGGCAGATTTTACGTCATTTTTTTCAATGAGTTTGTCGAGACTGAGTTGAAGATTACCGTCAAATTAACCCGACGGTAATTTTGGCGCCATTTCACGTGTTTAGCCGCCAAGTTACCGTCGGATTTATCCACCGATAGTTATTTTTGTTTTTTTTTTAATTTTTTGGCACAGTAAAGCCACAATTAGTAGTCAAATTAAAACTCTTATTAACAAAATTGTTAGCAGAAATCTAAAATTATCAGAAATGAACAAATTATTTTATTCAAAATAATGGTCTGAATATAATAAAATGTCACAGAAGTAAAATACGATGACGTAGACAAACAAAAAAATAAATCCCTTACCCTACAGATCCCTGAAATCATCATCGGGGTCCCCCTACTGAGGCGGTGGAGTAGGTGCTGACGTCGGTGCCCCACCAACGACGTTGCCACTGGAATCATCAGTGTCGCTGCCTCCAGCGCAGATCTACTGGTTGTACACCTCTATCTGCTCTTGCAAACAATCTAGTTGCTCCAGCTACTCTGTCAGGTCTGAGCTGATGGCAACTGCTCCTCTCACACGTGCAAGAAGGTCGTTGTACCTCTGCTCAGATTGCTCCACTTGTTAGTGAAGCTCCTGTATCAGTTTCTGCACCTCCTCCCTCAAGTCGATAACTTCCTGGCGATCGGCAGGACTGGTGGCAGAGGCAGAGGCAGAGAAAGCTGCCAACGCGGAAGAGCAAAGGCTACTGGCAAAGAACGACCCCAACCTGAAGCGGTGATTCTCGTGGGGTTCAGAGGCAGTCTCACGCCAAACCCTACTAGGATCTACCATTGAGGTCTCAGAACTAGCCTCGTCATTCCCATTAGGCGGCTAAGATTGCTGGGTCGCGGCCTCCAACCTCTGCGTGTAATCCTCCTGTGTCACACACGTTGTGATTAGGATAACAGTTACTTGACTTTAAACCAAATAAATTTGAAACTTAGGATTAATTTAAACTCACATAATGGGCCGCAGACCGCTCGTCAGCAAATCTCTCCTTGTTGGCTTTCAAAGTATGGGTATACTTGAAAGTCTCTGTCAATATCGCCTCACGATCCAACGATTTAGACTACAAATTATATCAACTAAAAAAATAAATCAACAAATTAAACAACTAATTATTCAAGTAATGACCAAAAAATTAAACATTACCAAACTACTTACCAGTCTACTCTTCGTCTTCATGAAGGTGGCCGATCCACCCTTATACTTCGACGACCTGGGCGAAGCCCTGTTAGCGACGTCGTCAGACGGCGACGTTTGAACTCCTCATCATTTATAAAATGGGCCTCCAGATGGACGGATCCATCTCATTAGGTGGTCGCGCCCCTGACGAACGTCACTCATCATCTGCTGAATCTGTTTAGCTGTCCGGTGGTCGTAGATACTAGATCTTCCAGAGCATGAGATTATGTTTCGCATCCCATATGAATTTCAATTGCACAAAGTGATTCAACAATATTATTTAGTCGGGATAAAATACAGTTCAAATACAGTTAATTAATTCGACATTATTGGGTTCTTACCGCCCACTTCTAAAACCACAGCTCTATGGTCTCAGCCGGGATCGTTGTGTACCTCGACCATGGGTGGTCGTACATTGACTTAATGACCTCAAAGATCTCTTGTGTGCAAGCATTATTGTTTGGTGCAAATCTATCAGAGAAAAAAATCTAACATTAACAAACACATATAAACACATAAACTTAATATTAACAAACGTAAGATTAAAAAATTGTATGTACTCACGCCTGTATACTATCAGGCCAAACCCTCAGTCGAATGACGGGCGGTGGTGGAGGGACATCCTGCTGGGAGGCACTGGAGGAATCACCCACCGTGATATCTATCGCTAGATCTGCAAGGGGACATGGAAGAGGGAGGCACGTAGTTCGGGTTTGGGACCATGATAAACTATTGGTCCACTGGACCCGTCTGTGACGTCATAGCGGTTGACAAAGTAGTCGTAGTAAAGGGCGATGACTGTACACTCCTTGGGGATTCTGTGGAAGACCTCCCTCTACCACGACCACAAGACCCACTCAATATACCTCTGTTACCTGTCGTAATCTTTGCAAAGAGAATATATTATTAACACTAATAAACATATATACTCCACAAATCATTCAACATTTAGATTATTTCAAAAAAAAAATTGACATAACCTCCCATAAAATTTGAAATATATCCATCTTTACAGTTCCCACAAATCCAACCAACCTCAATCCACAGTGGCAGTCAAAACATAATTAAATTTACAACATTTTTAGCAGAATATATTAACTTGTTTTCATACTTGAATTCATACTATATATGTAATGTTGTACATATAATATTACAATGTCTAACACAATAATTTATTTAATTCAATTAAAGAGTTTAAATCATTCAAAATATAGATTATTTCAAAAAAAAAAAGACATAACCTCCCCTAAAATTTGACATATCCACCTTTACGATCCCACAAATTCAATCAATCTCAATCCACAATATCATCGGTCAGAACAATTAAATTCACAACATTTTAGCATATTATAATAATTTATTTTCATAGGTAGGTAAATTTACAAGTTTTAGAGTTAACTATTGCTACTATTAAATACTGCATAATATAAGTAAGTATATTATATGGACTTAAGGCTTGTAACATTTTCTTGATACATTTTCTACTTCAAAATTCAAGCATCTTACACTTTTTTCTAAATCCTAAATCAACATATAATTAATTCATAATTCCTAAATTAACTTCATCCTAAATCCTAAATTCAAAATTAACTTAATGCTAAATCCTAAATCAGTATATAATAATCAAATCCTAAATACTATATTAACATATAATAATCAAATTCTAAATTCTAAATTAACATATAATTAATTCCTAAATCCTAATTAACTTCATCCTAAATCTTAAATTAGCATATGATAACCAAATCCTAAATTCTAAATTAACTTAACGCTAAATCCTAAATTAGCATATAATAATCAAATCCTAAATCCCAAATTAACATATAACTAAATTCTAAATTAACTTAAACAAGGAAAAAGAGAAACCATAGATCTTGAGGGGAGAACAGAGAGAAAGTGGAAATCGCATTGGTGCTGGACGGCGACGGCGGTAAACGAACGGAGAGAAAGAGGGAGTCGCGGCTGATAGAGGGGAGAGGAGGAACGGGCTGATGGAACTAACAGAGGGGTAGGCGGGGCTAAGGACGGACGGCGGGGAGAGGCAGCGGTTAAAGAGAGAAGGGGAGAAGGGAGGTTAGAGAGAGAGATGAAATTTTGAAATGAAGGGGGAGAGGGTTCACGCTTTGAATTTTAGGGTTTGTTACTGTTGGATTTACCGGTAGATAAATTCGATGGTAACTTGTTGCGGGTCACTAAAACGCATCGTTTCTCTAAAATGGGTTTACCGGCGAATTGCTTCGACGGTAAATCTCACGCTAAATTCCGCACTTATTTTTCCCGTTTTTCTTCTAAGTATTACCCACAAATTTATCGTCAGAAACTAGAATCCGCCGATAACAAATTGACCTAACGAATTCTACATCAAAACCGTCCATAAATCTGTTGGTAAATCCGATGCTAATATGCAACGCTAAATCCGACGATACACAATGTTTTTCTTTTAGCGTTCTACTATCTCATGCAATTTCTTTGTTATTGCTTAGTATTTGTTGTTAGTGTTATATTTGCTACAATTTATCATAATAATTATATCCTCATGTTCTCTTTTCTGTTTCTTTTTGCATTCTCTTATTTCCTTTTAATTTTTATCACCACTCAACATGTTCGATAAAATGTTTCAATCAGATTTTTTTAAATGTTTTTTTTTTATACAATCTGTATCACAGTCACAACTATTCATTAAGAAGTCCTATAATGATATACTGTTTATTTGTTTATAATTAATTTTTATGTATGAGTATTAAGGAGGAGTTGGAATTAGTTAAGTAATAGAAGAACAGATTGAAGGGAAAAGAATGCAGAATTAAGATTCAAGGACTTGGCCTTTGAATTTAAAAACTTATTGTGAGAATTTGCTTTACGTTGTGGTATCTTATTTTGATTTATTTTATTTCATTTATTTATGTTTAGTTGACTGGGTGTTTCAATGACTATAATATTGGGGTGCGTTTAATTGATAAGTTCTTAGTCAAATCTAACATATCAATATGCCAGAAAAGCTAGCAAGTGGAGAAATTTTTTTTCGCAATATTGCAAATTCAATTTTAGTGTCCAATTTTAGGCTTCCAATTGTATGTGAAAAATTATTAATTTGACATATCTCAGTTTATATAATGCTGATTACGTTAAATGAAATTATTAGGATCATACTGAGAGTGATGCTTATTAATTCAATTCAGGAAGTTGCACACATTTAATTTATATACTTGAAGGAAGCATAAAACATTGAACGCTGATGATGTTAGTATATGTTACATTAATTGTATTATAAGAAAAATGCTCCAGTGGATTTACATATGAATGACAGAGCAAATATAGTTTTTCTTTTATTTT
The DNA here is from genome assembly GCF_000816755.2 of Arachis ipaensis. NCBI lineage: Eukaryota > Viridiplantae > Streptophyta > Magnoliopsida > Fabales > Fabaceae > Arachis > Arachis ipaensis. The sequence goes on along the minus strand of NC_029791.2, from coordinate 125,119,954 downwards.
TTTTTTTTATGTTCTTACATGTATAAAGAGAAAAAGGATAATAAAAAAAGTATTGAAGTCCTAAAAAATTCCTCAAATTTGCTGAAAATATTGATTTAGTAGTGCTATGAATTTTTTTTAGAGACTAAATTAAAGTTTAATGTTGTTATGTTTTCTTCTCAAATTAAGTTTTTAATTTTGTTATTTTTTTAATTTCACAAGCGTTGAACATATTTGATGAAATGCTTTAACTAAATGCTTTACTGATTTGTATCAATAAGCCTTTTTTTTTTGTAGAGCTATGAGATTATGTTGTCATCTATGAGTCAATTATTTATCTCCATAATCTTGTGTTGTAGCCTTGATAATATCTTTTATTGTTAGCTATATGATTGTAATTTGTAATCACATTCTCTTAATATTTGTTAATTTGTTAAGTATTTTTTAAAATATTTTTTAAAATATTTTTTTATTTTCAATTCTAAATTGCATATTTTAAATTACTCGCATAGACTGATAGACAATACCATCTTCTTCTGTCAGTCATGAACTTCAATAGCATAGACCATCCAACATTTAAAAGAGTTTTATAATTGAATTGTTGGCTTTATAAGTTTGGATTAAGTTGGAATTTTTTGAATTTACATTTTATGGATCATGACTGTATAAAACTTGTAAAATTCAACTTTTGAAATGCAGTGTTGCTATTTTTGTAAAACTTGTGGAATTGAATTTGGATTATTGAAATACAGTGCTATTTCTGAAAAATTCAACTTTGATAATAGAAATAAATTATTAATTTGTTGGTAGACACATATAAAATTGTAAGAAGAATTAGTAATTTAGTGACGGTTTCAAATAAAAAAAAATGGTTACTAAAAATATTATGACGGTTTAAACCATCACAAAATATACTTAAAATTATCATAAGAACTAGTAACTTAGTGACGGTTTTAACTCGTTACTAAAAATTTCATGACGGTATACAACAGTCATAAAATATAAGAAAAAGTTGTCACAGACATTAGTAATTTAATGACAATTTTAAAATATTGCAAAATACAACCTAAAAAACACCTTAATAAGTGTTATAACTTAGTGATGGTTTTATATTTTAAAAACTGTGTCAACTAACGATGCTCAAAATGTTTTAAAATAGTCTGCATAATTAAATTGGAGGACAAATTTATTTTTAAGTTGTGTTTTTTTTTATATATTTTAAGTTGTTTTTCATTTTTTGCAAGATGCGTAAGTATCTTTTAATTTTATTTTTTTAGTGTTTTACCTTTTATGGTTTGTTAAAAGGAAATTTTAATAAAATATAATACTTATTATATATTTAATACATAATTAATATCTTTGTCTCATTCATATTCAGTAGAAAGTGGAAAGTAGAAAGCAAAACACAATTCTTTTCTCCCCTTAGAAGTGTTATGCAATACACACCAACATCAAGAGAGAAATCGACTACTTTTTTTATTGTATCACATTTTTTGAAATTTATTATCAAAATATCACTTTTAAATAGGTGACCGCAATGGGGGTGAGTAAGGGATAGGTTTTGGCACTATTCAATGTGGCTTCACCCCATCCTATGATATCCAAACTTCGTCATACCCTTATTTGTAGATATTTAAAATTTCTACTTGTCAAATATCCTTCCCATCCTAATTCGTCCCTCTCAAATATATTTTAGTCACTTTTTTTTTTGTCTAAACTAATAAAATTTATTATGAAACATCAAAATGTGTATGCGTAAAT
>NC_029791.2:125112137-125118029 GCF_000816755.2 Arachis ipaensis | reverse complement strand
AATTCCATATTCTATATATATATAAAATGGAGACTGAAAAGAGATTTAGGGAACAAATGTTTATTTTTAAAATATAACTTTTATCATATTATTTTATCGATTTTTAGTAAATAAAAAATGGTTCGATATCTAGTGGTTTGGGAGCAAAACCTACTTCTCTATGAGTATCAGTTTTCTAAAGTGCATCAAAGGATCTTTCTATTGAACAAATTAAAAGAAAATCTAAAAGATAAAAAAAGAAAACTTTGAAAATAAATTAACTGAATTTGAAATGAATTGCATTCAATTTAAATAAAAGCTATAAATTGGCTTTGACAGGACCGAAGGACTTCGAAATCGAAGAAATAAAATACTGAACTTTGAAAGGAAAATAAGAAAAGTAAAGGTGTTTGAAAGATAAAATTGCAAAGAAAATAAAAGTTACAAGAAGTTTAAATGAAAAGAAAAGACATGGAAGGAACCTATTACTCGAACGTAAACTCAGAAAGTCGCTGGGATATGAGTGTGCTTGAGTGTTTTTTTCTAAAACAAAGTTCCAACCTCTTCTTCATCGATCTTTCATCTATTTATTGAAGTCCTTGACCAATCAGATTCAAGAGTAACTTCCGTGTGTACTAACTTTCAAGCAACTATTCCCGTTTTTTTTGTACAACGTGAATAACTGCCAAAAATCAACTTCAAATAACCTTTATTCATCGATTAAATACATCGACTAGCTTCTGTTTTTCTCATTTTCCAACAAACCCTTCTCGATACAAACTCCATTCCTCAAAATAAAAATTTATTGTACTTCGACTATGGTGTTTTTCGAAATCAAATATTCTCGATCAACACATATATATTTATAAAAAGTTGTTATTTCCAATACTAGGCTAATCCATATAAAGTGTAAATTAAATAAGTGTGTCAACCCCTACCATCCATCTGAATCTTAGATGTAGATTCTGAAAAATCAAACAATTAAACAAATTTAAAAAACATGAACAATTAAATAAATTCAACAAATGTTCATAAAAAAAATTCAACAAACTCACATAAAATTTAGCAAACAAACACATTCAATCACTATGTCAGAGAATCAAACAGGAAAAGAAATAAAAACAGAGAGAATCAAACATGAACATAAATAAAAGTAGAAACAAAAGAATTAAACAAACTCACATCAAATTCAATGGAGGAAAAGAAAGGGCAATCATTGACAACGACGAACGCAAGAAAAGAGGACGGCGCAGCGAGAGACGCCAACGAAAGGGACAGCGACGACGAACGCGAGTGAATAGGACGATGCAATGACAGAATGCAAGCAACGGATTAGAGATAGGACATGAGCGAAGGGAATGGTGATGAGGAACGCGAGCTAAAGAACTTAGGACAAGGTGTGAGTATGGTACAATGCCAAGGGTTATTTTGAAATTTTAGAAAAATTGAGGTGTTTTTAATTAGGTTTTCTATCCTAATAGTAAAAATATTCGTTTTTTAAATAGAATATTTTGTTATCTCAAACGTTTTTGTTACAATAGGGACTAAATTAAAAAAAAATTATGATATATAAGGACCCAATTAAAAAAAAAGGTATACAAACCTAAATTAGAAGTGTGGTGAAACTATAAAGACTTACAGAATAATTAAACCAAAAAAATATAACTTATAAGTGTTTGCCATTCAAATGATATCAAATATTTTTTAGGAGCATAGGAGCCACCTATTCCAGATTTAATTACTCATAATATCGGGCAACTAAATTTGTTGCTTAAGGAACACAAAGCTGATGAATCAACGTAACTGCCATTTAGTTTTAACTATTTTTTGTTAAGCTATAACCTATCAAACTTTAATATAGTAAGAATCCGCAGGTACACCATAACATTTTAGCTTTTTTATTTACAAAGTAATTAACTACTACAATCCCATGTTAAAGGTTCCTCAATAATAATGTAAAGTGAATAAAAAAAATAACGCTAGCTCCTTATTATCCCTTTTCTAATAATGCTAAATATCATAGTTGTAATTATTATTGCCGAAACAATTGAGACAAAGAATGAAGGGAGCGAGGGAATATAAACCTAGCTAGAAAAAGAAGAACTTATTACTTACTTTGTTAGTTAAATTATTCTGATTCCTTGTCAGACATACAGCGAATAGAACCGAGAATTATTGAGGGTCCTAAGAAATTTCATTAGTCAACCAAGGTTTCATTTTCTACCAAATTAACCATCAAAAATGGAAAGTTGAGCATTTAATAACGTAATTTGATGTGAGTACAGTAACGAGCACTACCATGTTTTTGACTAAATGAGATAAAAGACAGAAGATGTTTATTTAAAGAGATTAATTAATGGACCCAGATAATTGATTCGAGAGAAAGAGACAGACAACAAAATCTCGTGAATTCATGTCGCCCTTTTTTAAATATAGTTTTGAAAGCAAAATTTTGTTTATAACTATAAGTAATAAAAATATTATTATATTAATATACTGTGTAATTCATTACGTCATGATCGTATCAAAAGTAAGGTGTTACTAACTTGTTTCTCTTATTAACTATTTAATATTAAGCCTTTAGTTCGATATCACGTTTCAATTTTTAAGAAAATGCCTAAAAATTTTATTTTTATTAATTAAAATCATATATCAAAGATCACCAAGCGACGATAATCACATAATTATTAATAATAATAAATGCTTTACAAATAAATTCAATATAAAACTCGAGTACAATACCTATCCTCTGGATAAAATAAAAACTAAAGCAACAAGGGCGAGAGAACTCTATAAAAGCAATAGGAATCATAAGTAAATCTATTAATCATCCGCAGCTTCATACTGAGTTTTCGAATCTGTATCACTGAAACGGTGAAAGATTTTGGGGTGAGAACAAACCACACACATTCTTAGTAGGGAAGAGAATACCATCAAAGTAAAAAAATACTTACAAATACAATTAATTTTATTATAAAAGTAGTTTATCCATGAAATATCCTTTTGAAAGAAGACTCTGTAAAAACTTACTTTGTAAAGTCGTAAAGAAATTTCTTTAGTCTACAAACCAATAAGGTAAATAGTTTAAAGAAATGAAAAAAGACCATCGACGTGCCTAAAGACTTTCTACCCATCAACTTCCTTCGCTCTTTCTTATCCAATTAATACATACATTAGAATAATAAGGTAACATCTAGTCCATCCTACCTCAACTCCCATCACCACAGATCAAAAACTACCCTCATCACACCTCCACCAAAGAGGGTCTCTCAGATAAACACATACATACAAATCAAACAAAGAAATCACAGATATAACACAGATATAGCAAGTAAAACAAGTAGCAAATAAATATGGTTAAACAATAAGGCAAACCAAAATAAATGTACACTCAAACAAAACATACAAATGCATATGATGTATGCATGTCCTATGGCTGATGAGTCTCATCTGTCGGTTATACAGCCAACCCGACATGTCCTGATAGCTAACCATTGGATAGTCCCTCTGTGCACGCATCCCTAAGCTCAAATGGTATCCATGGAGTCAAACTCCAAACTCAAATATAACATTCTATGGAGTCAAACTCCAAGTTCAAATATAATATTCCATAGAGTCAAACTCCAAGCTCAATAATATCCATGGAGTCAAACTCCAAACTCAATAATTTAATATATATGCATGCCCATGGAGAAATCCATAAATTTAAAGTGTCCGGTCACATCTTACGACAGAGGGTCAACAGAGTATCGAGTCTCAACCCGGAGTAAGTGGTGGCAAGCCACTGCGTCTACGCAGAGAAACTCGTGTCTCAGATAATTCAAATAAGTAAGGCATATGAATATTTCAATCATAATTCATTAATATCCACATCATTCTCAATCATGTCTCATTCATCACAAATTTTGTCATCAATAACATAACCAACGTCATCAATCACAGTCATAACCCCACATCATATAATTAACCAGAATCATCACCATACCTCAATCATACTTAATCATTATCCTCTCTCAACCTCAAAATCATCATCAGACCTCGATCAACCCAATTGTCACTAAATCACACCTCAATTTCAAAGACAACCTTCAAATAACTCACTAAACTTGCCTCCAAATCAACACCACATTTTTTTATCATATTTCTTAAAAATAACTTTCTTCCTCTTAACTCTTATGTTCAAATTCATTAAAAATTTAATCTCACTTTTCCATTCCCAAAACCTTTGAACTTATAATCAATTTAATATTTTAAAGTATTTAGCTAGTTAATCAAGTCTCTTCTCATTATCAGAAATCAAATGGGTTTAAAACCACAAGTTAACAAAATCATAGGAATCCGATTTTCTTTAATAATCTTTAAAAATATTCAAAACATACTTCTTTTATTAAAGTTACTCAAATCAAAATTATTTTCGAAATCATAACTAAAACTCCTTCAAATTCTTAGAAACATTCTAGCAGCACCTCCTCTAAAAACTGGAATTTGCCACCCACCACGGGTCTCCTCTTTTCAACCTCGACTCAATCAAAATAGCATTTCAATAACCTTTCCAAATCCATCATTCAAAATAACAAAGAACCAATTTTAATGAAAAATTCAAAATCAACATATTCAATCATTTCCGCCAGAAATAAAAAAAATTGACAAATCAATAATCAATTCAACCACAACTTCAATCACAGCAGAAAATCATTTTAAGAACAGAAATTAATTCATTTGTATTAATCCACTAGACTTATCAGGTATTCAACTCCCTATCTCGAAAAGTCGAACCAACGCGTTAAAAGAAATCTTTTACCCTCGGCCCGAAAACAACAGCGCCAACTCCAACTATGTTTTGCAGCGATAACAGCCACAAGGGCACCAGTTAATCACTATAACTCAACCCTGACATAAAATCGTCGCAAAAAACTCAATAATCTATAATAGAAAAATGACAACGAGAGATTTTCAGAGCAAAATACCTACCGCACTAAAAGGACCCAGGAACGAAGCAACGACAATTCTAACGGTACCTCTGGCAGCCACAACATTGTCCCTGGCGACCACGAACATGGCTGCGCAACTCAAAACAGAACCAGATAGAGCAGCGACAGCTTCCAGCAACTCCGATGAGCTTCCTCAATGACAGTGGTGGCAGGAGCTTCGGCGGTGTTGAACGAGTGGCTTGACAGCGGCAGAAACGGCGGCGGTCGAAGCTCAGCAGCAACGGAGACCAGTCGGGGTGGCGGCTCCACACGCGACGGTGAAAGCGACGGCTTCACCTCCTCTGTGCATGCTCTCTCTTCTCCATCCGTAGCTATGGTTCGCGCTCCCTTCTCCCTTAACGGTAACACGATGGCGAGGCGCGACTCGGGCTCCATGGGCGGGACGGCAATGGTGGCGACGACACAGCTCCTCACGTTCAGTAGTTCGGCGTCTCCTCATTGCAGCGGCGTCGGCGGCAGTGGCGGGACCCAGTGGCGCCGGCGTAGCCTTCCTCTTTTCCTCCTCTTCTCCCTCGGTTCTCTCTTCCTCTCCGTCCTCCCTTTCTTTCTTTCTTCGAGCTCCCCCTTTGATTCTCTTTTCTTCCTTTTCTGAAGGCGGTTAAGGTTTTTTGGGTAAAAGGGGATTATGGTTTTGTGTTTTATTTTTAGGGTTAGGGTTTGATTTGGGGCAATTTGAAATTAGGGATATTTTGGTAAATTGAAGTTTGGGTAATTTTAATAAAATTTGGAGATATTGTAATTAATTGAAATCTAATTTATTCCAAAAATTACTTTAAAGATATTATTTAATTATCGATTTGCTAATTGGCTTTTAATCAAATATTTTAATTTAGAATTAGAAATAATATAATTAATTTTCTTTGTTTATAAAAATTAAAGTATTAAATTCTAAAATCTCAATTCTTAAACTAAATCATATAAA
>NC_029791.2:125111452-125112068 GCF_000816755.2 Arachis ipaensis | reverse complement strand
CACTTGTTGAATTTTTTTTGAATTTATCATTTATAATAAATTTTAAATATTTAAATTTTTTATACTTTTAAAATAAATATTAATTATTTAATCTTTTTATAACAATTAAACACAAAATTTTTAGGCACTATAACAAATATCTAAAATTTTGGAGAATAAGGTCCAAATTTTGATATAGCTCATGTATACCTAGTTAATTTAGAAACTGCCAAGATGACAGTATTATTATTAAGGAGTCACTAAATAAATACACTTAAAATTTTTTTTGTAAAGATATTTTTTAACAATAAAAATTTAACATATGAAATCCATTAAATCATGTTATTTCTATCATAATTTGATTGGACAAACTGATTTAGTCAAAAAATTAATAAACCAAATCTTAAACCGATCTAAATTAATACTTTTTTTATAAAAAATGACTACAATATTCCTATTATAAAAAATGACTAAAATATTTAAAAATTCTAAATCTTAACCCTATGACGACACAGAAATAAGAGAATAATTAGAATTTAGGGTTCTCAAAATTAATATATATGTATATATATAAAATAAAAATATTTTAGTTATTTTCTATAATAAAGATATTGTAAATATTTTTTATAAAAATTAA
>NC_029791.2:125107879-125110998 GCF_000816755.2 Arachis ipaensis | reverse complement strand
TTTTATCTGACTCGCTCCTTTGTTATTAAGTAGTTAGTTAGGAATAGTTTGTTTGTTTTTATATCTACTATATATTGTTCAACTTTATATTATTTTCTGGTGAGATTCACCATTATACAGAAGCCACATTTCTCAACCTCACATAATTCTCTCATTCAAATTCTCTCTCACCTCTATAGAAAGCACACACAAATTCACCTCTTTAAGCTCATTTCATCAATTATTAATTCGCCACCTATGGCCTATGCCCTTTTTCCATTATTAGAGCTTTATTTAAAGGGTGATGTTATTTTCATGTACTCGCAACATATATAGAATATGTTAGTGTTAATGTGTTATAATATTCTTAGCTAATTATTAGATCAAACTAATTCTATTGATTTATTACAACTCTTGTTAAAATGTTAATACAGCATGGACATTATTAGATGGAATGCGCGCATAATAGAGACAGAGAGAGACATGTATTATGGTCGTTGAAGTGATGAATAATAATTAGCAGATTGGCAGATCAGATGGTGGCAGGTACTTGTCAATTTGACGCCACTAACATTTAGTATGTCTCCGTGGCCCCATTCTCTCTATTTGGATTTCATAGCCATTCCTACTTAATAATACACATGGTTAGGGGTGAGCATGAGTAGCAGGTATTCAATTTCCTGTCTGAATTCGAATTGAATCAATTAAATTAGTTCTAAAATTAACGGGGTAATCGGATCCCATTCGAACCAAATCGATAGCTTTTGTTAGTGATTGGTTCGAGTATGAGTTTTGGAATGCGGAATCCGAACCAACCCACGAACTCGATCATATATTAATTAAATAAAAAAATAAAAAAATATATATCATTTTTTCCATTAAACAATGATTATTCATTATTAATATGTTTGAATTTTAATGAGTTTAGTTTTTAATGTATTTGGTGTTTAACATGTTTAGATTATTTCTATTGATGATACATGTTTATTGTACTTGTTGAATTTTTAAGATAAAACTTTGATTTTTTTTATGAATTTCAAAATCATCGGGTATCTAATTACTCGAACCGAACCAATCCATTCTTAATCGATTTGGTTTGGTTCGAGTACATGTACAAAAAAATACAAATCCGAACCAAATCGAACCAATTACATTTTGATCAATTCGATTCTAATTTTACCATAAATCTGAACCAAACCGATCCGTACTCACCCTACACATGATACCCTACTTTCTAACACTTTAATCACTTCATATCTATTTTGTTAACTAATATATAATATTTAAACAAATATTTTAACTCTGTTTATGTTTATGTTTGTAAATATTTTTTCTATATGAAATATGTTTACTAACGGAACGGCATTATATTCCTTTTTTTTTTGTTAACGACGTTATGTTCGTTAGTATGGTTTTCCAGATTTCATATTTTAGTTTTTATTTTCTTTTTATTTTTGTTAAGATCCTAACACAAACACACCTCTTCCTCTTACTGGTTTCATATAACAACTTTCTAGTCATGATTAGGATTTGAACCCGAATGCATCTTCAATCTTCTAGCAAGGCATATATGTATGTCATTGGTACAGGCCTTGCAGTGCATATTCTACTTCTAGTTTGCATCGCTTTTTTATATTGTTTGGTGCTAGAAATTCCTCTCTCCTTCACGGGCTTTCCAAGATCTTGTTAGCCCAATTCAGTCTACCTACGTAGTGACCATACCCATAACTTCTTCCAGAATTGCTGACCCACGAAATGGTGCCCCCGTACTAGAAATTAATGCACTACCAACCCATCCACTCACGAAAACCACTCCAAAGTAAATTATCATTTTTATCCGTAAAAATTTAAGATGCTAATAAATTTATCTACAAAAAAATAAAATTATCATTTTGATTTATGAAAGATAAACTTTTATTAATAAAATTATCCAAATTTAAAAAAATATTTAAAAATTTTAAAATATATTTTAATATAACTTTTTTTTACTCCACACCACTATTCTTCCAATCCCAAATCTAACCACCACTTAAATCATTTCTTAACACCACCCAAATCTTTTAAATTTTTATTCCACACCATCTATTGTCTGCTTCGCCACCTCCTCTCCTAGCAGCCCCTTTTCTACGAGCGCCTTGTCTGTCGTGTCGTCGCCGAAGCCTCCAAGAACCTCAACCGCGTTTTCTCCCTTGTCTGCAAGTGTAAGAGCCGCTCCATCCTCTGCCCCGTCATCACCACCATCTCTGTTGGAGACTTCTGCAAGGTCCTCTCCTACCACAAAGCCTCCATCGGTGACATGTGCTGGTTCCTCTCCATCTTTAACGCCAATGGTTCCACCGCTGTTGCAGGTTGTATGGTCTTTCATTGCCAGTGTTCAAATGGGTTAATTGAACGATAGGGTAGAAGCTGTTAATGAACTTGTTTCGCTTGTGAATGATAACGATAGGAACAAGAAGATCATTATTGAAAAAGATGGGATTCCACCTTTGTTGAAGCTCTTGAAGAGAGTGGTGGTGGTGGAGTTTGGGATTGGGAGAGTGGTAGTGTGGAGTAAAAAAATGAAGTTAGAGTTAGATTTTATTAGAGGGTATTTTGAAAGGTGGATACTACAATGAAGATGGCAAAAATATCTTCTCATAAAGATACTTTGGTTAAAAGTGTGGTTTATTTATTTAGCCACACTTTAAACAAAAACAACACTTTTATAAATATCAAAATCTAACCATACAATCCATCATCCAAGGGTCAAAAAGAAATATATTCACATGAAAACAATTATAAAATATTCATTGTAGTATCCACCATTTTGAAAATTTCGAATAATTTTTTAGGATCCGAATAGTTTTGTTAGCAAAAGTCCATCTTTTATGCGTAGAAATGATAGTTTACTAAAAAAATCCTAAAAAAAGAAAATTGTTTTTTTTTTGTATTTGGGCAAGTTCGCCGCACCCACGGCGAACCCTATAAAAACTAGCAAGTTCGTCGTATCCATTGGTGAACTCTATAAAAATTACAGCCGTACCCTCCCCTGAACTCCCTTTTAAAATTTTTAAAATACACGTTTTTAATCCATGTCATCGTCTCCAAAAGAGTATATAGATTTACAAACAGTATATAAAAATACACAAAAATACATCGAC
>NC_029791.2:125101602-125104121 GCF_000816755.2 Arachis ipaensis | reverse complement strand
TTTCTTTTTTTTTTTTGTCTTATCTATCATATATAATAAATTAATACACAAATTAATATTTATCAAAATACTAATTTAATATAACTAGGATGTATCCTGTGTATTGCACAGGATGATCACAAAATTTGTATATATATATATTACCATTCAGAGTAGTAAATTATTTGGTAATAAAATTATATTTTATTTAAAAGAAATGAATGGAATTCGCAAATAAAAGCAGCACAATACTAGTTAAAGGATACCTCTACCTCCAAAGGAGAGTCACCTTTATCAACAACAAATGTCTTTGAAACAATCTTAGATAATGTTACAACTTCAACATTGTATGTTCCACTGAAGCCTCTGAAGCTGAATATCCCTTGATCATCAATACAGCCATGGCTATGAGACAACCACTCTTGTTTAAGACAAAGTAACCTTTTTCCAGCTTCATTAACATCACCTTCTGCATTCACCAAGTGTGAATTCTCTCTGCTCATAAACAATTCCCAGAATCCCCACAGCATTATGCCATCTACTGAAGGGTGTGCCATGGCTTCCCTCATCATAACTTCCAAATCATCAGCTCTAACATACTCATTTCTTGAAGAAACATCAAGCTCAGTGAACCATATTGGTAAACCAAGAGTCCCTAATTTATCAAGTGCAGAACAAACAATAGGCCCCACAGGACTATCTATGTGTCCTTGAATTCCAATTCCACCAACTGGTGCACCTTGATGTTGCAAATCAAGAATCTGTTGAATGTATTTCTCTGGTGTTGATCTTGTGTCGTTTCCATCTTCAATGTGATAATCATTCACAAAGAGAGTAGCAGATGGGTCTAATTGGTGTGCTGCCTTGAACATGTTTGCTCTTATGTCTCTACCAAGCCTGTCTTGATAAAATGAACCATGCAGCATTTCATTGTTAACATCATAGTGCCTGAACTTGCCCTTGTACCGATTCAAGAGGCTGCTTAACCGATTTTGGACTGCTTTCATCAAATCGTCTTTGTTCAGTGATTTGATCCACTGCTGAACTGTGCCTTCTACTTCCCAGAAGATGCAGTGGCCGCGGGTTTCTATCTTGTTCTTGAGGCATAAGTCTAACATTTCATCAGCATCTTTGTAGTTGATATTCCCCTGTTGTGGTTCTGTCCAATACCACTTCAACTCATTCCCAAACACAGCCCAGTTAAAATGCTTCACAAAGAAGTCAACAAAGTCTTCATTGTCAATGTTTGTTCTGTTGATGCATGTTCCAATTGGAAAATCGTTCTGTATTTGCCTCACTTTAACCAAAGTTCCTAGACCACTTATGTCCTCCAGCCCAGAGAATTTCAAGATTACATCGCGCTTTCGAACCTGGAGAGCAAGAAATGAGAAACAGAAAAAAGGATTCTTGAATTCAAGTGCAAGAGATAAGAGATATTTAGAACTTTCCAAATCAATTCTAATGAAGATTGATATGTTAGAATAATACAGAATAAGCATGGAATCTGGAATGTTACCTTGTCTGTCTGCCTCCTTAAATATCTAAACCTTGCTTGTCTATCAACAGGGAAGATTTGAAGTCCAGAAATCATCAAATCAACACCAGAAGCAGGACCTTGAATATAAACCATAACCTTTGATGGTTGCTTCTCAATTCTAAATGATCCACCAATTTCATGCCATCTGTCATCAGCAACCTCAACTTGTCCTCCATTCACCCACTGATCGTCAACACTAAGGGCAACATTCACATTCTGAGGACCAACTGATCCTGTTGAACCAATCCTCACCCAAGCAGACACTTGGTATGTTAAGAACAGCTTCAATTTCTCAGTGATCATCTGAGCAGGCCCCATCCATGTTTGGGTGCGGTTCGTTACAAGGACATAGCGGCCACTCAACGACTCGTGAGGTCCAAGAGAGTCTCTTGCCATTGGTGGAAGCACACGTGGCGAACCGGTTCCAACACTCAGAGTACAATTACCAAGGGGAAACCATCCATTGGTGCCATTAGCCAGATTACTATTCTCAATTATATTAATCCCAAAAGGAGCATCCTGCAAACACAAGGCCACTCTTTAAGTTCTTGAAACATATATACACAATCGTCCATAATGCTAATATAAATTAATGTGTTTGACTGGAAATATTATGAACCTCAAAATCTGGTGGCGTTGATGGAGCTGTCTTGGGAGCATGTTTTATAACAATAGTATTGACAAGAATGTCAATGCCTGCTGGGGGACCTTCTAAATAAACAACCACTTTTGATGGGGAATTATTTATAAGGAACTTTCCCTGCAATTGAACCCAATCTTGATTTGTTGCCTGCACACTTTTGGTAAAACATGATCTTTGTTCAGCAATTAAAATAAATTTTGAGGTAGTTTTAAGATCAAGTAATCTTGTTTTCTGAAAGTACACAATCATCAAAAGCTACTAACTTGGCAATTCCTATATACTGCTCTCGAGAATCCGGATTCTGAACCCATAAAGTTGCGCGGACATCAGAAGAAGTGACATTGCCTCCAAATATCCGAA
>NC_029791.2:125092975-125101072 GCF_000816755.2 Arachis ipaensis | reverse complement strand
GGGTGCGTTCTGTTGCAGCTGCAAAGAATTTTCCAACCTTGGGAAGGACTTTTCCATTTCCCAGTGAGTCATGTATTGCGATCTTGCAGCCTCTTCCAGACCAGTTATTCTGGCCATCATCAAATTGTGGGTTTATTATGATGTTATCATCTTCAGTTGACAAAGTTCCTGTTGTTTTTGCCTTTATTATAAAACAAAGGAGGACAATTCATCACAAGTTAGTGAGTTTAAAAGAGATTACATGTGCAATGATTATGTTTATTGCAATGGAAGATGTGGTAACTATTTCATTTCAGGTATGTATGTGCTTCAAGTTTGTTAAATATATTAGACTTTTCACCAAGATTTATAATTTTGCAAAGATGTAACAGCATTCAGAAATGGAAAATTACATGATCCTCAATATCACTTGAACTAGAGCAGGTAATCTCTACTGATTGTATAAGAAGGTCAACTCCAGGAGCAGGTCCTTCCAAATAAAATGTAACTCGATCAGGCATAGTTGACAATGAAAATGTCCCTTTCAGATTTTCCCAGCTACCCTTTGTACAAGAAGTTCTGTAGGAAAATAATGGTCAATTTTGTAATCATTTTGGTAAATGTATCTTATAGAACAAGGAAGAGAATACAATGAGATTATAAAAATTATTATGTACCTCCCAAGGAACAGGTAGCTTGCATCAGAACCATGATACTCTAGTTTCAGGGTAGCTAGAACATCAGCAGATCCCTCAGAAAGTGCAGCTACTCCAACATTGGCCGAAACAGCATAAGTGGAAGCGACAGAGACTTTTCCGGTGATATCTTGCTCAAGACCTTGCCACCATTCCTTTCTGTTTGTGATAACAGCATATTTAGCACCTAATGTCATTGTCACTCCTCCTTGAGGACCTGGTTCAGTTGAAGCAACATAGCCGTCGCAGCCATTCGGATGCCAAAAGCTTAGCCCTTCAGAGAAGTCATGATTTTGTATGATATTAGTAGGCTTGGTCATACTTGGAACAGAGTGTTTTCCCTCCATGATCTGCCAAAGAAAACAATATCAGAAAATAGTTAGGAACATGCATACTTTTCAGAGGTTTTATGTGAAACAATAATCATATCTTATGTTTAGAATCTCAATCTCTACACCAACTATTTCCATGATCATCTAAAGAAAATTAATACAAAACACTTGAATGTTTTGTTCTTTAGATGAGTAAAACATCACCAGCATTAAAATAATGTCTCATGTACCATATGCTACTTATACTATAATAAAATATGTCATCTACCATATACTACCATCTTAAATTCTTAATTGCTGCAATGGTCCCTATTAACTTGCAAGCATCTACCGCAGTTATTACAACTTATGTGCTAGCAATTAAGTAATAAGAAAAGAGAAATTCAACAGAACAAGCAAAAATCTTCTTTAAAGTCTCCATACCTGTAAACCAATTCAACAATTATAATCAGCAAATCTTTCAGAACAATTTGAGGCTGTGCTGTTCTTGTGAAGCAGTAGGCCTACAGTCTCTCAATATATGTATGTACTAATTGGCTCACCAAATTTGAGTGTGAAAGCTACGGAAAATTGTGGGGCCAACAAACCAAACTAATAGAAAAAATGAAAGTTCAAAAACATGGGGAATCCAATTCCAAACTAGTCTAAAAATGTGTGAAAGCTGTTAGCGTCTTCTTCCCAGTTGTGCTTTGTTTATTATCTAAACCACATGATCATCTGAATTTCACAACTGAATATTATTATTATTATTATTACTATTATTATTATCAAGACCCTTTCAAATAATAATACCAACAATGGAAAAAAGGTGGAGTAGGAATTGATATCTTTGTGAATTTTGTTTTGCTTTTAGTTCCCATTTGCTTTGTCTTGCAGATTATCTATGCTTGAATTGGACTGGAAGCCTAAGGTTCGTAGAGTTGAGGAAGAATATAATAGTTTTGTTCCTTAATTTTATAATAATAAACTACTCACTCTTCCTTGCTTTCTTTGATGTGGGACTAACTTCAACACTCTTCACACTTGCAACATTAACAAATTCCATGTATGTGTATGAGACTTGGATTACAAGGTTTTTCATAGTTAGGTGGATATTGCTTTTTGATCCATAAATATCGTATATTTATTATGACATTGAACAAGTTGAGAATCTTTTTATGAATGTCCACAATATCATATATAGTTTCTAAAGTATTTACTTGCGAGTCAGATAAACCAAATATGTTTGATCCTGAAACTTGAGGTTATCAACTATAATTATGGGTAATGATGACTAATTGGATCAACTTAGCTGAAACTACATTCAAGGGTGGCATGATTAAGGAGAGGAGGACAACAACAACTAATGATGTTGCTAGTTAAGGAACATAATAAAATAATAATTAATTAAATAGAAAAATAAAAGGATATGAGGGAGTCAGTGCAGAAAATAGAAGTGGGTGTCAATTAATGTTACCACATATATATTCCATAATACTTGTCTGTCTCTGATCTAAAACAAAAGCTCCGGTGGGTATTATTAATGGAGTGCAGTTAAAGACATGAACGTAAGGAGAATGAAAAATACGAGACTCCATGGTTTGATTATTATTAGGGAGAGATCCACACAAATTCTGTTGATTCTTTCCGTTGCCGACACTCAAAAGTCAAAACTGAACCTCAACTCAACTCCTACCCTCACTTGGATTTCGTTCTCTCTTTCCACTTCTTGACTTTTTAGTTTTACCTTTATTTCTGTCCGTTGACTTTCAGCTTTAAATGGATGGACTGGGCCGAATTAAGCCTAATCTTCTTCCGTGGAGTCGCAACTCATTGGGCCTTCACTATTGTCTGTTAATATTACTTGGGCCTGTATGTAGGTTTTTTGTTTAAAAAAAACATTATTTCACATTCGCATAAGATCATGAGCCGAGAAAACAAAATAAAAAATATAAATATTAGTTAGAAAAATAAAATTTCTAATAGTAATATAAAATTATTTTTATTTTTCTAAAAGATCTTTTAAAAAAAGATAACTTGAAAACATCTTTTTTTTTTTAAGCTTACCCAAATAAGTCCTTAATACTCTTATTTCTTATCTCAAAAATTCTTTTGACTTGAGCATAAAGACTCATGCAAGTATCTTTTCTGTCAGTAAATTTTTTTTTTCTGGTTAACAGATGGGGCAAAGTCCAGAGATTACAAGATCGAAATTACATAGGGTAATAAGATCCCTTTAGCATCATCATCAATGATTTTCACAAAATTTCTGAACAGTGTTATCAACAAAATGAAAATCTTCAATTAAGCTAAGACTCCTTCTAGCAAGAAAATCTGCTGCACGATTTTTTTTCTTTGTAATTATGCACAAAAGATAGCCTCCAATTTCGCTGCTTAAGTTGACTGATTCTTCTTACTAAAGTATTTGGATGTATTGAGATATTCTGTTTATTTCGGAGAGTATAGATAATTTTAGAGTATACTTCAAGCTCAATTCTTTTAAGTCACAAGTCCTATGCAATCTCCAAACACTTAACCACCTCCCACAGCTCTGCTTTAAATATTGTACAGTCCCAATGTTAAATATATATCCCGCTATCCAGTGCCTCTGGTCATATCTTATTAATTCACTACACCCTGCTCTGCCAGGCTTTCTCACAGAAGTTCTATTTGAATTGGTTTTTATCCACCCTAGAAGAAGAAGTCTCTATTTTATGTGGCATTCAACTCTTCTTCTAAGATTCTATAGCAAGGTATGCTTTTTAAAGGCCTCATAGATGCTTTGGACAAAAGGAATTATGAATCGGAGTCCATAGCATAGATTGGTCTTTTATATGGAGAAAAGAAAATTTTCTTTTTCTCCAGTTCCATATTTTCAAGCAAGTTACTATGAAATACGATAACTATGTTCCCTCTTTTGAGGTATCAATTTTCGATGTCGGGTTCCATCTAATCCATATATCAAAGGAAGCTCTAAGAAAAAGATATAAGTTTTGGGGATGCACCATACGTACCCAGATTTTAGTCGCCGATGTGCAATATCTTAACACGTGGAGGAGCGTTTCTTGCCGTCTGTCATAGAGGTGGCAGTTCGGACAGCTTCCAAACAGCTTTGCTCTCCAACTTGCATTCACTAGTCTCTTGTGAAAGACCATTCACATAAAGCATTTTATGCACTGTGGACCTTTCCATTGCCAAATAATCTTCCATGTCATATATTACTATCCTTCCTCCTTTGTAATCATATAGTAAGCACTGGCCACAATAAAGTTAGCATTACTTGTTCCTTTCCAAAAGGGTTTGTCTTTGCCCATTTTATCATTGGGTGGCAACAAGGCTCTTATTTTATTTATAGAGTCATTAGGGAGAAATTGCCTCAAAAGATTTATATTCCACTCACCATTTTGAAGGACAAAGTCACGAACTTTAGCATCCATCATATCTTCTCCGAGTTCAATTGTAATCTTTAAAATAAGCTTGTCTTCACTCTTGACCCACCAATCACTCCAAAAATTTGTTTTACAACCATCACCAATATCATAGCCAATATGTTATTTTATACTTTTCCATACTTTAACTAGTTGTTTCTAGAAGGGATAATTCGATGGGTGAGAGATAATATTAGACATTAAGTCTGTCCCCCTGCCATACTTAGCGTATACCATATTGACCCATAAAGAATTTGACTCTGTCAAAGTTCTCCACAAAGTTTTCATAAGGAAAGCTTTATTAATAAGATTGAGCTTACGAATCCCTAAGCTCCCCTGAACTTTTGGTTTACACATGCTCTTCCAGCTAACAGCGTGTAATTTTCTGTTGTTATTCTTCTTTTTTCACATAAAATTTCGTTGGAGTTTCTCTATTTCATTACAAATCCTAATTGGAATCTTGGTGTGAGCCATATCAAAACTAAGGCAAGGATTGATGACTAATTAGACTAAAGTGATTCTCTCTACTATAGACAAGCATCTTGCTTTCCATCCCTTAAGCTTCTCTTTGAATCTCTTTACAGTCATCTTGAAACTGTCTTTTTTTTCGAGTTCAAGATCATAGCCCCCAAATAGCATCCTAAACAAGGGACTTCCTTGAAGTGCACACACTATTTATTGCACTTCTCTCTGTTGTAACAGTTTCAGAGTAGAGCATAGATGTTTTAGCCACATTTATCTGTAATTCCGATGCTTTACCAAACACTCTGAGAGTGCTTAAAAGCATTTCCATTTGCTCCCATGAAGCTTCGGCAAAAAGTAATAAGTCATCAGTAAAGAAAAAATGCAAGATCAAAGGTCCATCTCTTCTAGCTCGCATTGGTTTCCAGCCCCCTTTGATAATTTTATCTTCAATCATGTGAGATAGTTTTTCCATAGCAATAACAAAAAGATACGGAGACAAAGGGTCGCCTTGTCTAATGCCGCAGGTAGGGGTAAATGCATATGTTTTACACCCGTTCTAAAGGACCTTGTAAGAGACAGATGTGACACAGTTCATTATAATCTCCACGATCTTTTTACTTACACCCATTTTTTCTAAAAGCCATCTTAATAAAAATCCAACTTAATCTATCATATGCTTTTTTGAAATCAATTTTGATGGCCGTAAATTTCTTTTTTCCTTTCATCTTCCCCATATCATGTATCATTTCCTTTGCGATGATTGTATAATACAACCAAGAACAAAGCTTGACTAACAAGGAGAAATTTTATCATTCAGAAGGGATTTTAGCTTTTTCACCAGAATCTTTGTAAGGATTTTATATACTACATTGCACAAAGATATTTGCCGAAATTGATTTATAAATTCTGGTTGATTATTCTTAGGTATCAGTGCCAAGAGAGTCTAATTTACACTTGTAATTTCACTTGGGTTATTCCATAGGAAAATGATAAAGTGTGCAAAGAAGTGCCCCAAAGTCTACCAATTTTTCTTAAAAAAACAGGGCTAAAAAGTCGTCTTTACCTAGAGCTTTCATAGAGCCTATGTTGAAAGGAAAAGTTTTAATGACATCAAAGCCAGGAGAACTTAATATACCAGTGTTAACATGTTCTTTTATTATGAGAAATTTACAATTTGTGTTTAGGGGCATCCTATTCACATCATTTTCTTTATACAGGTCCTTGTAGAAGTTCGAGGTAAATTCTATCAACTCTTTACTGTTCTCACACCAGCTGCCATCTTGCCTTCTCAACTTGATAATTCTATTTCTCCTTCTTCTAATAAGGGTTTTTGTATGATAGTACCTCATATTTCTATTTCCCTTTACAATCCACTGTTGTCAAAATTTTTGTAACCAAAATTTTTTTTCACGGTTCAGGATAGTCTCCAATTCATGTTTCAACTCTTTATCCAAATCTTGGAGAAACAGGTTACTGCTATAGGATGCCGCATTTTGAATTTCTTAAAGACGGTTGAGGATTCTTATTTCCTTCTTCATTACATGCCCAAACACCTCAATATTTCAAGTTTTAAGGTTGCCTTTAAGTGATTCTAGTGCTCTCGTAATTGATAGTCATTTCTCCAAGAGTGTTATATGAAATCTGTAAAATCTTAGTGAGTTAGCCACATCACTTCAAAACAAAATGGATTTTCATCCCTATCAAATCTCCTTGGTTCAAGATCTACTAAAAGGGGGTGGTGGTCAGAATTCACTCTTGGGAGAACATTCATAATCACATTTGGGAAATTCATTCTCCATGATGAATTTGCTAAGGCACGGTCTAGTCTCTTAAAGGTCTTTTCTCTGCCTTCTCTAATACCATCAATCCAGGTAAACTTGGAGCCTATAAATCCCAGATCAATTAAACAACACTCCTCAATCCATCCTCAAAACCGGTTACAAGTTGTGCTATCAATAGGCGCTCCTCCTTTTTTTTTTTATCTCTCCTATGATATCATTGAAGTCACCAATCAACATCCATTCCTTCCTCACATCTCTAGCTATATCTTTCAAAGCTTCCCATAAGATGTGCCTCTATTGGGGATGAGGATTGACATATATTGCTATCAAGTACCACACTCTTTTCTTCAAGTCTTTGACCTCTAGGTGAATAAACTGTTGGTGAGAAATATCAACCCTCAATATCAGGCCATCACTATTCCATAATACCCATATTCCACCCATGAAACCAATCGCCTTTTCCAGAATGTTATGCATGAACCCCATTTCTTTGATAACTCTATTGGCAGTATCTTCACTACATTTGGTTTCAATTAACACAGTAATGTCGGGACTATACTGGCTAACAATCTCTTTGGGTGTGTGAATCGTAGACTCATTCGCACACCTTCTGATATTCTAGGAAAGAATCTTCATAGAGATAGGAGATTAAAACAAAATAAAATATAACAGAATACAATACATTCAAAGCTCATCAGAGTACCTGACCAAGGGAGGGGCAAGTCCCATCACTGCCACTGCATCTCATCCCTTATCTCGTTGCGGTTTTCCAGAATCATAGCTTCATTGCTTCTATTTTCCTTCTCAAATTTGTCCATAAGCTCTATTAGAACCTTCGATTCTAAGGATTCAAAACCTGGGGGGGCTAAATCAGGCGATTTGTCCAAATTCTTTCTGTCCAGGGTTGATTCTACCACTTGTAACATCTGTGAAGGGGTATCACTTTTCATTGTAGTCTAATTCTCTTTGAAATGATGAGGTTGGGGGTAAATTTTCATGTTTTGGTTCAAGGTGTTATCGATATTGGAAGGGTTTGGGTGTGCGATGGTTATGGAAGGGTGATATTATTTGTTACTTCTATTGCTATTGTGGATCAAGCTTGGGTCAAGCTATTGTTGCTGGTTGCTTGTCAAAGTTTTGTTCCTTCTTGGACTTTAGTGGTGACAGACCTAGATGGGTTAGGGCTAGGTTTGTTTGGCACATTTTTTTAATTAGTGGGCTGGTTTTGGCTTTGGGTTCTGTAGGAAAGGCTCTGTGTTTATTTACCTTTTGTGTCATTTGTCTTTTTTCCTTTTTGGGTTTCAAATTTATCCCTTTGTGCCCTAGCTTTTATTACTTGCCTTTCATCACCTTTATCCTTTTTCAATAATTTGAATGGAACCTTCATTAACCTCATCATTTTATAGCACAGCAAACCTAGTTAGAAATGTTAAATGTT
>NC_029791.2:125090028-125092895 GCF_000816755.2 Arachis ipaensis | reverse complement strand
AGCTTTATTATTCTTTTTGCCACGTGTTGTACGTTGTATAAGTATCCAAGGGACATAGTTTTTCTGTGTTTCCACAATTACTCATTTACCCTTTTTCTTTTCTGGCATGTTCTTTCCATCATTAGCAGCATTTTCCTCCCTTGATGGCTCTTCCGTTCTCTCATTTTCCACCATACTTCCTTGGTTCATTACAACTTTCTTCAATTTTGGACAATCATTCTTCTCATGCCCAACTCTACCACAAGCAAAGTATACTTGGTGTATCCCTTCAAATTTTACTGTATGAAGTACCCCATTAATGAGGCATTTAGATACAAGTGGTTTCTACAAGTCCACTTCAATGCAAATCCTTACGAATTTACCTCTGGAGATTTGAAATGTATTTATGTCAACCTTCAGGATTTTCCTAACAATGTTACCAATTTTTCCAGTATCATACGATTGTATTATTCAATTGCAAGGCCTGGTAGTCTGATCTAAGCTGCAATGGTTTCTGTCTGAGTGTTGTAAGAATTGAAATCAGGTTTTTATAGCTGAATGGCTAGGTAATGATCCAAAATCTTCTAAGGGCCTTCTATAAGTGTGAAATCGAGATATTTACCTCCAATCTTCTTTTTAAAGCAAGCAGACAGATCTTTCTGTCCAGCGGCTTAACTATCAAAGAGTCCCACCAATCTTTTTTTAGCTCAGCTTTGACACCATCTCTGATGACCAAATTGAAAAACCCTTCGACAGTTTTTTCTACGAAGACTTCATGCGCTTCCTCTTCCTGATCATCCTCGCTATTCTTTTCCTTAAATGTAGTGGCCTCTGCATGTTGGCTCTCATTCTCCTTTGACTTTTCTGTCTTTACCACTTGGACAAATGACTAGTTCTTGGAGGTCCATCCTATATCATCTTCTTTGTCACTTTTGTTAGCCTCTTCTATAACAATTTCTATTGCATTTTCTTGTACAGTTTCACCTTCCATCCATTCTTCCATCCTTGGGGCTAAAGCTTCCTCCCCTATGAACTCTTGCTCTCTAGAGGACTTTCTTACTTTTTTGCTATTTGGGTGTAGCAGTTTCCCTCCATTCTTCTTTCTTTCCTAGGTTCATAGGGTCGAGCTGCTCCCCCCTCACAAAGCCACCTCTCATAGTAGCCAAGCTTGGCTGGCTAAATAACGCCAACGAAAACTTCAAAGGATAAGTGTATAGAGAAAAAACTTCAAAGATTTTCTATCAGTAAACTAGTTGTTCCAGCAATCAAGCTGCTTCATATTCCTAATCCAAACAAATTTCGTGCTCCACTAACATATTTAAACAGAAATCAATAGCAGAGAGTTATGAATTTGGGCCAGTGATGAATCTAAAAAATTTTAATAGTGGGGGCAAAATATACATAACATGATAATAATTTTGTAATAATAAATAAAAAATATTAAAATTATGACTCTTTGGTGTACATGTAAGATAATTTAAAATATATAACAAGACACATAGTTTAAAATTTGGTAATATTAATTGTAAAAATTTATTAATTATGAACATTAGATTTATGAAATTATGGATATTATGAATACGAAATTATGAATGTTATGTGTACCTAATTATCGATGTTATGTATATAAATTTATGGATGTTATGAGTAAAATTGTAAATTGAATAAATTAATTTTAAGTATTTGATATGTTTTTTATGTGTATGAATTTAGAGATGTTATGTGTATGAATTTATGGATGTTAATTTAAGTATTTGATATTCTTTTTAATAATTATGAATGTTATATGTAAGAATTTATGGATGTTATGAAATTATATGTATAAAATTATGGATAATATGAATATAAAATTATAGATGTTATAAATGTAAAATTATAGATATTATGTTAAAAATATATTTTTTTTAAATTTTATTATGTAACTCATAATTTTTACATACTTTCATTACATGAGTTCAAGAATTGTTAAAATCTTTCACTTTATAAAAAATTATCACAACAAAATTATCATTTGACACTTATATAATTGAAGAGGTGAATGAGTACGCTTTTTAATTTTGGTATTGTACTTTTAGTAGTATTTTTTAACAATGTTGACACTTGGTTTTTTTTTATGTGAAAATTATAAATCTAAAAGTCAGAAATTTTTTTGAATGTGCAAATTGAATTGTCTAATTTGTTTTATGGTAGAAAAGAATTATTTCAACACAAATTCGATTTGTGCACTATGAAATCTAATTCTCATTTCTCTACAAATTTTAGGATAAAACACTAAATTGGTCCGTTACATTTGGACCTAGTCTTGTTTTGGTCCCTAAAACTTAAAATGTCCTATTTAAATCCAAAAAAAAAATATTTAGCCTTAATATAGTCCTATCATGAAGTCAAAATTAAATAATTAATGAAACTCAATTTTCAAATTTGGAAAACTCATAAACAACCTCTTCGGTTGCCGAGGGGAGTTCCCGCGGTGGAGGTGACGATGATCTTATTCTCTATGTGCTTAAACCAAGGGTAGCGGCTCGCGGATCGAAGATGCATCTGCTGTTAATTTTGTACTTCTCGAACTTGTATATCTTCTTCAAATTATCGACATTGTTTTTGCACTACTGCCACGTAAGACATTTCGTTAATTATTTAATCTTGAACTCACGGTAGAATTACATTGAAATTAAATGAAATATTTTTAAATTTAAATAGAACACTTTAAACTTTAAAAACTAAAATAGAATTAGGTCAAAATGTAGAGAACTAATTTAATACATTACCCTAAATTTTATTATTCTACAAATTTAAAAATCAGTTTTATTATTTAAAATTAAAAAATATTAAAATTTATATAAAAAAATATACCAATTAATTATTGCAATAAATTACATACAATCTTT
>NC_029791.2:125084661-125089910 GCF_000816755.2 Arachis ipaensis | reverse complement strand
ATTCTCTCCGTCAAAAAACGTCATATAAAAAGATGCCATTAGATTCATTTTTTTAATGGAACACTCAATGTATATAGATTATTATTATTATTTAAATCTCTCATTAAAACAACCAAACTATTTTCTAAAAATAATATTAAATGCATAACTGATTTATTATTAATGTGTGATTAAAAAATCAGAATAATATTCTTTCACTATGAACACATGAAATGAAATTTTAAAGCTATACAGTGATTTATATCACTGATGACTTTTAAAAAAATTAATATTAATACTAATTAAAGATATTATTTTTTTAGTCTTTATTACAATGACCGTATAAAAAAATTATTCAATTGGTAACAATTCAAATTGTGATTAGTGCGTGAGGTATAAGAAATATAGTATATGAAAGTGATATAAATGAAATTAAAATATTTTTGTTTTCAAACATTTTTGAGATAATACTTAATTTGGTCTCTGAATTTATACGCGAGTCTCAATTTAGTCTTTGAGATTTCAATTGCCTCTTTTTAGTCCCCAAAGTTTATAAACGTGTCTCATATTAGTTCCTGAGACAATTTTTAGTATAAAAACGTTAATGGAGCGCTGTTATTAACTATTAGATGTCACGTTAAAACTTGTAAAATGATGCAGTCTTAGTTTTGTCATTTAAATAGTTTAAAAACGGTATCATATCACTTATTTTGTTAGGTAAAATTTTAATAAATACCATTTACAATGTTGTTTTGGGTTATTTGAGTGTCAAAACTAAAACGTCATCATTTTACAAAATTTAGTGTGGCATCTGACTGTTTACGACAGTGTTCCGTTAACATTTATACGTTGAAAATTATTTTAAAAACTAATATGAGTTATGTTCACAAAGTTTGGAGACTAAATAAAGGCAATTAAAATTTTAGGAACTAAATTGAGATTTGCATACAAATTCAGAGACCAAATTGAGTATTATCTCAACATTTTCCCTCATAAAATATCTTAGGATTCCCAATGTCTAGTAAAATACTATATTTTCAAGTTGTTCTCTGTACATACATAATGAGAGTGGGTTTGAATTAGAATTACTACGCTTTGGACTATAGTGGTGAAATATGATATCCGTTATCGGTTATCCTGTCTTCAATTGAGTTGAGGCAAGTAAATGTAGCATCGGAAAGATGTCGTTCTCGAACTCAAAGCCGAAGCGAACTTTCCGTTCGAAGGTAGATAAGAACCAGGTGGAGGCCACGTATAAATTAAACCAACCTGTATTTAATTCTTAAACCAAACATAACCATAAATAATCCTATTATTATTTTTATTTTATTATACTCATGTTTATGGAGGGAGTTGCCGAGTTGGGATACCATACCACGTGAATCTCTGCAAGTGTAATTAGTGGTGCCACATTTCGGAGACAAGGGGCCCTCAGCTTTCTCTTTTTTTAACAAAAAGGAAAAATCTATATAGAATTCAGAAAGTAGTTAAACTTTATCGGTTAGTTTGAAATTTGGATTTGAACTTTGCAGCCAGCACTCAAGATCAGGCCGGTTAGTTAAACAATAAGACTCTGTCTGTTTGTTTAGACACATACGCTAATACATAAATATGTTGGTACATATTTATTATTTATTTATTGAAACATAAATTTATAATAAATATGGTAGTATATAGATATTCACAAAATATATATTTTTAGTGTGTTTTTTAAATTAAGATACTTTTTTTATTTTTATTTTTAATTAATTTTAAAAATTCTAACCTTATTCCTACGTTAATTTATCTCACTCAATTCTTCTTTCTACTCTTCCTTTCTAATGATCCTCTATTCTTTCTCCTCTTCTTAGATTTTCTCTATCCACCATTGATATAGTCGTCCCCATGTCTTTCTCTTGCGAAAATCCTCTTTTTCTCTCTCTCTCTCTCTCTATGCACTCTTCCTCCCTTGTATTTCTCATATCTGCGTCGCTTCCACATCGCTGTCGCCACTCTTCCAAATTTTTCGCCGTTACCATCCAGCCTTGCGACACAGCAAGTTTAGCACCGTCCAGCCCTTCCTATACAGCAAGTCCTATAGTGTCGTTGCAGTCTATCGTTCTTGACCCAGCAAATCGTAGCACCTTCCTTCGTCACTCTCACCGTCTCCCTTGTCTCTATCATTTTTCTGTAATTTTTTTAATTATGATTATGGTTAATGTGATTATTGTCTCTGCCTTCTTTGTCATTTTTTAGATAAATAGTGATTATTAAAAAATTTACCAACAATAAATTTTTTTATAATTATAGATGATGATGGTGATGATAAATCTGATAGTGATAGTGATGATGGTAATAGATGGTGGTGGTGGTTGTGGATGATGGTGGCAGTGGATATAGTGGTGTTATTGATAAAGATAAATTTCTCATTTTGATATAAATGTGAATTCTGTGTACTGTAGTGTATGGTATTGTCAAACAAAATAAAAATTTTATGTATCTTCATATCTTTGTATTGTTCTGTATTTGTGTCTCTGTCTATGGCGGGTTAAGATCGCAAACAAACGGAGTCTAGGTGAATAATTTTGTACTACTCCAGTTAGGGGTGTACATTTTCCGACTTGATATGAAGATTCGACTTGGATTCGAATATTTTGAGAGCTAATTTGGTGTGATTTCACTAGATTTAGAAATGGGTAAAGGTCTAAAAAATAGACTCGGTCATTATTTAGGATCAGGTCCGGGTCAAGGAGAGCTCGGGTTTACCCGACCCCATGTATATGCTAAGGGTACTAAAAAAAGTATATATGTTTTAAATTAATTTCAATATTATGTTATATTAATTATAAGCTTATTGTTTTGCTTTTAATCATACTTGTTGAATTAGAAAATAGATTAAAAAAGTATGAAATTAGAATTTATGAATAAATTCAAATTCAAATATGGATATCAACTTCTCGGTAACAAGTATGATTTTTTTTTCTTTATAAATAAGTGTATCATAATATTTTGACATAAAATTTATCATGACCCGAACTTCATCAGTCTATATCTGATTTTAGTGTGACCCGAAAGTAATGTGATTTCACTAAGTCTAAGGTCGAGTAAGAGCCTCAAAAATAGATCCGATCATTATTTAAGGTCGGATCCGGGTCAAGACGAATTCTGCTTCACCCGACTCATATACACCCCTAACTCCAGTATTACTTATTGGTTTCCAGAAACAAATGAAGATGAAAAAAAAAAACAATTTACTCGTTAAAATAGAAAAAGTCACTGTTTTTTCTCAAAAATTTCCTTTTAAAATTGCTTTCCTGGGTCTTAAAAAAAAAGTAAAGTGACTATTAAGTTCAATTTTAATCTCGAACTAATTAATCTTCAAAAAAATAAAGTATAAATTAGATTCACTACAATGATAAATAGTAGACACGTTACGTCTTTTTATCAATTAATAGTGTGTAATGATACGAAATTGTCTGTATTTTATTATCTACACATATTCTATTGCTGTTACATAAACATGAAGATGATGTTGTTTAGGATAATGAAACATTGTTATCTTCTGAGTTTTCATATAACAATTATCAACTACTCTCTGTTTACAACGAACCTTAATGAAATAGGTGAAATTTTGCGCCAAAATTATTATCTTTATAACTATTTTCTATAAATAAACACGTCATTTTGTAATTAATGCTACACATAGACATCTCGTTAAGTTTTACATAATAAATTCACAAAAAATATAATATATTCACTGTTTACTATTTTAAAAGACTTTTTAAAAAATTTAATTATCAATTTTTATCTTAAAAAAATTGACATAGACAAATATAAAATAAAAGCAAGTTATCCTGATATTGGTTTTGCTTGTATTAGCAGAGTTTGGATTGAAAGTTTACAATGAGGCTATTTAAGAACGATTGAGAGTCGTAATATTCTGTAAGGAGAGTTGTTTGTTATTTGGAGAGAATACTTTTTAACCTGAGATTTAGGACAAAAAAATGTTACTTATAAAACAAATTGTGTTGATGCCTTTACTCTTGTCAATAATTTTCAAGATGACTCTAATTTTATTAATCTTTTGGTGCTAAAAATTTGAGACATCATATCTTAAAAATGGTGTGTTGACTTCCAGTTAATTTTAAGAGATATAGACAAAGTAGCAAACATCATGACAAAGACGACGATAAAAATTCATATTCATTAAGTAGATCTTCTGTTATCTTAAAAAAAATTTAAAAATAATATTCAACGAGACTGTCTTATTTTTTAAGTAGTTTTTTATTTTTTGTTTTTTTAATTCTGTTATTATTTTTCAATCACAAAAAATATAAAATAAAAACAAATAGTGCCCTATTATGGAAAAATTCACCGAAAGTTAGTCATTTAGTCGATAGCAATGTTCTGAAAACCGGACCGGACCAGCCGGTCGAACCGGTTCAACCGGGAACCGGCAACAAAAATGATCCGGTCCGTTATCTATAACCGCTCTGTCAAGAACCGTTTAAAAACCGTTGAACCGATCAAAAATCGGCCGGTTGGACCGAACCGGAAACCGACTGGTTCCTTAAAAACGACGCGGTTTGGAGTTTTTTGGAAAAAAGAAAAAAAGGAAAAGCAACGCGTCACTCTCACCCGGTCACCTCCTTCCCCCAACACCCCTCTCTCATTCGTGAATGCCACACTCATCTCATCCCCTTCTAAAGCAAAGTTCACAATACTGACAAACCAAAACCCTAGCCTCCTCCTCAATGATTCTACTACCGCCGTGCGTGGTTGTCGGCGCCTCCGTGGTTTCCTCCTTCCCCCTTTCCCGAGCCAAAACCCAGGACCTCTATTCTAGCGCGGCACGTCATCCCCATCCCTGGCCTCTTTGTTCAAGCCTTGGAGCAGCTCGCCGTCGTCTCGTCGCCGTTTCGTTTACAACCCAGAAAAAAGAAACAAAGCTTCGGTAGCGCTGAGAGCCCCTTGCCCTTTTTAGATTACTAAATTAGCAAATTTGTAATCATTATCATATGAATTTCCTTATCATTTTTCTTTAAAACAAGACTAGACAGCAATCTTATACAGCGTAAGACAAAGTCGTACACTAACCAGGAAAAAAATTGGAGAAAAAAAAAAGAATGGAGAGAGAAAAAAAAATTACCCGAATAAAGAACATTTAAAAGGCTGATTTTTTTTTAATGTAAAATTTTTTTGGTAAAATACTTTAAAATAGATTTTCACATAGTAATTATATTGATACAGTATTAGAACAAAATATAGATTAAAATTTGTGTATAATATCA
>NC_029791.2:125082624-125084571 GCF_000816755.2 Arachis ipaensis | reverse complement strand
TTTTAAAAATTTAAATTGTATTTTGATTAATTTAAATATGTTAAATTACACAGTTGGTCCCTATACTTTCAGTGAAATTGCAAATTAATCCTTACACTTTAAAAGTTTATAATTGGAGAGAATTAAAATTTGCAATTTAGTCCCTGCCGTTCAAAAAGTGTTTGATTTAACAGAATATTCTCAGAATATTCTATATTTTGAACATGTGAGCTGCACATGTTTGACAACAGGGACCAATTTACAATTTTAGTGAAAGTATGGGGATCAACTGTATAATTTAATCATTTGAAGTGACCAAAAACTCCCTAGACTATCTGAACCTACCCGTCCCTCCCCAACTCTCTCACTCTCACTTTCTCACTTTCTCACTTTCTAAAACGACACCGAACCCCACCGCTCTCTATCTCTCACCTTGGTTCACCGTCACTACGCCGGATCCACCACATTTGTGCTCACGAGTCGGGTCTCGCCTCCTTCCTCCATCTCGCCTCTTTCATCCGACAACTTTTTCTTCTCTTCCAATCCCAATACTGAACACCAACGATAAATGAAAGAGAACAATTCCAATCCCAAGCATGCTCAAAGCGAACAATTTAATGTCTAAGAAAAAATAGTAACAAATCAACACAAAAATAGCAACTCAATTTATTAGTGAATTCGGCGCGATGACGGAGGCGAATGATGCGTGAGCATCTTTCCTACCTTTTCCTAGTGAATTCGCATTTAATTTGTAGAGTTTAATCAAGAATTAATTATCTTTTAGCCACTATGGATGCTTCTTTAAGTCGTGTGCAATTATGTTTATTTTAGGTAGTATTCGGATGGATTTGATGGAGTTTCCACAGAAAAAGAGAAGAAGGCGAATGATGGTGTCAACCCTGACCTCTCTGCACTCAAACCTGAATAACTCGAGTTACAGAGGTCCAATTGACGTGATTCTAGTGGCGTTGAAAAGCTAACTTCCTGAGCTTTCCAACGATGTATAATAGTCCATACTTCTTCTCTATCAATTCTGTCAAGGCTGCGCCTAACTTGAGATTTCTCAAGTTAGGCGTGGACTATTAAGGAATCAAGTGGTCCCCAACTCTCCAAGAAGCAAGCACGCAATCTCCTATTAATTCTGATTTAAATTTTATTTTATTTTAAAATAGAAAAATATATTATTTAGTTTTAGAAAATATATATTTTACGTGATATATAATCCTCTTATATTTGGATAATTAGGGTTTTTGTGGCATATAACTAGAATTGAACTTTGCCCTCTAATTGGAATTAAGTGACCAAGGAATTGACGGTTAATGAATTTTGGAGGAGACTAAAAAGGTCTAAGGAATTAGGGTTTAGTCACATATAGTTTGCCATGAATTAAATCTTGCATGAGAGACAGAGAGCGTTGGGGTTGGGGTGCCATTTTGAAAAGTGAGAAAGTGAGAGTGAGAGAGCTGGGGAGGCGTAGGGTGGATTCAGATAGTCTAGGAAATTTTTTGTCATTTTTAAATGGTTAAATTACACGGTTGGTTCACATACTTTGACTAAAATTGCAAATTAGTCCCTATTGCAAACATGTGCAGCTCACATGTTCATAATACAGAATATTTTAAGAATATTCTGTAAATCAAACACTTTTTGAACAGCGGGGACTAAATTGCAAATTTTAATTCTCTCTCGGGACTCAATTATAAACTTTTAAAATGTAGGGACTAATTTGCAATTTCACTAAAAGTGTAGGGACCAACTGTGTAATTTAACAATTTAAATATTTTGATCCAAAAATTTTGGTAATAAATATCGTTGCCAACAAAAACTACTCGTACGATATGCATAAACCAAGTACTTGTTTTTTTTTTTTGTATTTTTTTTCTCATTTTTTTGTATTTTTTAATGGTTACTATTATTGTTATATTTTTTATTTTTTTTCTCTTTCTCCTTTCTTTTCTTGTTATATAT
>NC_029791.2:125077953-125082562 GCF_000816755.2 Arachis ipaensis | reverse complement strand
AGTTACAATGCTTTTTAAACAATTAAAAATGGCTCAAGAAAATAATATTATGGAACAGGGATTTCAAATAGAAGAGGAATTAAATCCTGAAAATATAGAAAATGAAGAACATATCCTAGATTATTCAAGTGACGAAGAACCAGCAAATCCAATACAAGTAAAAAATGAAGCTGGAACATCTAAGGATAATCAATCTCAATTTAAATGGGAAACAGGTTTTGATAATTAGAAATATATGTAACTTATCAAGATAAGAAACAAGAGCTCTTTGAAAAAGAAAATCGTTTGAATTATTTACAGTTTTCTGAAATAAATCAAAGAGCATTCGAAGCTCTAAAAATAATTTATGACAAGTTAAAAAGAGAAGTTGAAGAACTAGAGAAATTAATAGAATCTCTGGAAAAAAGTGACGAATCGATGATAGAGTTTGCAGAAATTCTAAAATAAATAATGAAGTATAAAAAGATTGAAAAATCAGAAAATAAAATAAAAAGAAAAAGGGCGGAAAAATTAAAAAGTAAAATAAAGGAACATAAAAGAGAATTAAATAATATTCAGATCGAAATTAATGACCTTATAATAAAAAGGATAGAAATAAGAATAAACATAAACAAGTTGGAATTAAACTTAAAAAATTTATAAATGCCTGGAAAACCATATTATGACTTAAAAGAATTAAAACTATTGAAAGAAAAAATGGAGTATGAAGTTGAAAAATTAAAAAGATATTTAGAAACAACAGAAAATGTAGAAATAAAAGAAGTTCTTGAGGATTTGAAAAATTATATTAAAGAAAAAGACAAACAGATAAAAGATTTTATATACAATAATCCATGCAAAAAAGAATATTATAAACTAAAACAAGATTAAAAAACTATAAATCAGAGTTATAAATCAAGGACTAATAATAAATAATCACACAAGAAAGATAATGGTAAATACTTTAAATTATAATTTTGCACCACCAATTGAATCTATACAAATTATAATTTTATTTGAGAAATTAATTTCGAAAAAGAAAGAAAAGTCGAATGTTAAAATTGGTATCAGAGCCAAGTTAACGATTAAGGGTAACACTTTCTCTTTAAGTAACACTTTTAGTGACACGCTTTTCAGCCACAAAAAGACAAAAATCTGTACACCCACATCTGTACACTATAAGGTCCCTTAAGTTATATACTCTGAAGTTTTAAACAGTAATCTGTCTTGTAATGTCACGTGAATATTAATTCAAATTCTGAATTTATTGTGATAAAATTTATGATATTATATGTATATATATAAAACAAATTTTAGTATCATTTATAGTTCATTTAAATGTTTTAAAAAAAATTGATATCATTTTTTTTTATTATCAACATTTTTTTTAATTTTTAAAAATACACAAACAAATAAATAAATAAAAATAAAAAATGTATAAAAAGAAAACAAAAATGACGCTAAGGAGGAGAAAAAGAAAGAAACACAAAAAATCAAATGAAGAAAAAAGAATGAGAATAAGGAAAAAAAAAAAAAACAAAAACGAAAAAATATGTATGTGTCATAACTTAGTTGGATTTAATCACGTTGTCTAAAATTATTGTTAAAATTATTGTTAAAAATTTAAAACCGCAAAAAATAGTTTCTATGGGTACCAACTACCAAACATTATCCATTAAGTAAAAATAAATTAAAATATTATTATGGAAATAAAATCCAAACTGATCTTGTTAAAATTTCATCGCCTACCACGTGGCTAAAACATAACCAAGAATAAACACCTCACATAAGCTCAAGCCATGTGGATACATCATACCGTAGATATTTATTAGGTTGCTTTATAATTTATAAAGCAGAAATACAAACTCACAATCTGACTCAACCTTAGTTAAATGAAACCCCTCCCTCTTCACCACTTTATATTCAGTATTCAGACATTCACAGTTTTAACACTCCCAACAGAAGAAAACACACACTAGACAGAAAGAAAGCTATGCTCCAAAACCTTCGAATCCCTCACTCCGATGGAGAAGGAGGAGGAGGAGGAGTACCACTCTCTCCATTCTCTATCGATGCCGAAGATCCTGACAGTCAACACCACCTCCACGTGTTCTCCACCGATCATTTCCGAATGTTCGACTTCAAGGTTCTGAACTGTCCACGTGGCAGGTCGCACGACTGGACGGAGTGCCCCTACGCTCACCCCGCCGAGAAGGCTCGCCGGAGAGACCCTCGAAAGTACCATTACTCCGGCACTGCGTGCCCGGAGTTTAGAAAGGGGCATTGCCGAAAAGGTGACTCGTGCGAGTTCGCTCACGGCGTGTTCGAGTGCTGGCTCCACCCTCAAAGATACAGGACACAGCTCTGCAAGGACGGCGCGGCCTGCCGCCGCCGCGTCTGCTTCTTTGCACACGCGCCGGATCAGCTGCGCGTGCTGGCTCCCAACTCGGCCGAGTCGCAACTCAGCGACTCGCGGAGTCTTCGTCGCAATAAAAACAACAACGTTTCTTCGCCTACTTCAGTTCTTAATTACTCTTGCTATTTCCCGGAGTCGCCGCCATCTTCGCCTGGGGATCCTCGACACGGCGTCGTTCCGTTTAGTACGGTGCGGGAGTTGGTGAGCTCAATGCGGAACATGCAGCTTGAGGAAATGGGCTGTGTGTATGGGTCTCCGCAATTGGGCCTGGGCCCAATAAGCGGGTGTGAGGAAGAGCCTGCAATGGAGAGAGTGGAATCTGGGAGAGACATTAGGGCGAGAATGTACGCGAAGCTGAGTCGGGAGAACTCTTCGATTGGGAGAAGCGAGGGTCCTTTCCCTGATATTGGATGGGTCTCTGAACTCCTAAAATGAAAGTCAAAAGTCAAAGTCAAAGTGTTGTGCTGTGTTGATTTGATTCTTTTGTGGCTTGAAGAATTGGATCGGTGGCCATTGACTGCATTTGACTGTGTGTAGCTAAGTTGTACCTTCCTAATGCGATTTATTTGAAACAGAATAAGATTCTCTCTGTACATAGTTGAGATCCATGAGACGTCATTCTTCTTGTTGTCTCTTTCTTTTGTTTATGTAACTCTTCTTAGGGGCATTGTTTTTTTGTTCAAGTTAAAAAGTATTTGTGGCTGCCGATGAATGTGTAGCTTTTGAATATTTCTACATTGTAACTTTGGAGTTAAAATTGGAATTGCTTGTAAGCAAAATTTGTTTCTACTCAAAATGTTGTTCCTTAACTTAACTAGCTGCCTACTTTCTTTATTTATGTATCAA
The DNA here is from genome assembly GCF_000816755.2 of Arachis ipaensis. Lineage (NCBI taxonomy): Eukaryota > Viridiplantae > Streptophyta > Magnoliopsida > Fabales > Fabaceae > Arachis > Arachis ipaensis. Next base: position 125,079,321 of record NC_029791.2, on the reverse strand, counting down.
GTAGTACTGTGTGATAAATCGTTATTATGTGTTTGGTTGAAAAAATATGGGTGCTTGTCCTCATGCTCTGATCCTTCATATACACTCCTTCCTTCTCTAGCTTCATCCGGACCCTCTTATTTGTACTTTTATATCCATTCTTGATTCTTCATTTGATTTTGGATGTTTTGGTGGTCCATCACTCATTTATATACAGTCCTTTACACATTCGGCGGTTGCAATGTTTGTGTTATGCTGAATGCATGCATCTGTCAAAGTTTCTGGCCTCAACCTTGATTTATGAAGTGGATAAGAATTTATTTTTGACATCTAGAGTGGACAGACTTGACATTCATTATGAATTTGAGGGGTATTCATGTCCCGGCCGAAGACCCGGTCCGGTTTCGTTTCGAACTTTTCAGGGGCTAATTTGACGTGATTTTATCGGGTCTATGACCCGGTAAGGGTCTCAAAAATAGACCCAGTTGTTATTTTGGGTTGGGTTCGGGCTAGTTCGGGTCTGGGCCATAGTTCGGGTCTCCCGAACTCGATCCGGTAGCCCAGTAATCATACACAATTAATATTTTGTGTTATTAATGATGGATGATGGCTATTCTTACGTGGAATTTAAGTATTGTAAATCTTAATATTTTGTGTTATTAGTTATTATAAAACTATAAGTTAATGTTTTATATTTAAAATGCATAAGACTTTAGACTAATGCATAATATTGTATTATTTGTATTGATTTAAATATTTGGTGTTATTAAACAATATTAGTATTGATTGTGGTTATGCTTTAATTTTAGGGAATGGTTGGTTCTTAGTTATATTTTTCTAAATGAATTTTACCATGTCAAATAATGGTTAGAACCTTGAAAATTTGGATATTTTCACATGTTAACTTACAAGAAAGTAATGTTAAAGACCTGATTTTCACCCGATTTTTACTCGGTATAATTGTGGTCCGAAAGTGTATAGGTTTCATCAGATTTAGAACCAGATTCGGGTCTAACAAATAAACCCGGTATATATTTCGGATCGAATTTGAGTCACATCAAATCTGATTTTATCCGACCCATGAATACCCCTAATGAATTTTATGTGCATCACAATTTTGATAGGAAATAGATAATTTAAATAGCAAATATGTATTTTAACGAAAAGTATAAAGAATTAATTTTAAAAATTTTTATTTTTAGAGAATTTAAAACACTTTAATTTTCATATTGGCTTTTTATGTTTTCCAGCATTATTAAAATTTGGTGTTTTTTATTATGACAGAATTTTCACAAATTTAACCTTTAGAATTGTTACTTTTGATTTTAAATTTTTTTAAACATACAAATTTAATTTTAGATTTATTTATTTTAAATTTAATCTTTTTAA
>NC_029791.2:125077464-125077898 GCF_000816755.2 Arachis ipaensis | reverse complement strand
AAAGTATATTATTAAATTATTATTAAATTAAGAAAATAGATTAATAATTAAATATAATAAATTTTGGTAGTTTTTTATTATTTTTCATTAAGAAAGTATTAGTGTTTATCCGAAATCAAATCAGAAGGAAACGTGGATGGTGAAGCTGACAAGGCAGGTCTTATCCTCTATGCAGTGGATGAATCTTACAATTTATCCACTTGGTGCCACTTGTATTTCTTAATTGACTGCTTCTTTAATATGTTAAGTGAATGAATATAATAAAAAATTAAATGATATCGTTAATATCCGGGAATGTGGTCAAGGATGCCCAAATATCTATTTCTTTTGTGGGGGTGAGAGACCCTTTAAGTTCAATACTTCAAACAAAAGTAAAAATAATAATAAAATATAGCTGATCAAAGGAGACAAGGGGTTTTGAAAAACAGAGGCTA
>NC_029791.2:125065607-125077406 GCF_000816755.2 Arachis ipaensis | reverse complement strand
AATTTTAAAAATAATTATCAATTTAAATTTTTTAGTCTTATTTCGTTTACAGTGTAAACGAGATAAGACATATCAGCATGACATGTAGTTATCTCGTTTACACTGCAAATGAGATACGCACATGCTTATCTGTAAACGAGATAAGATCTGTCTGCGTCTATAAGTAGAAATCGTTTACAGCTTCATTCTGGGTCCCATTTGACTTTGTCGACTTTTTTCTCCCCTCTTTTAACCCTTTCTTACTCTATTTTAGACTAATATGGTAAAGGCGCGCCAGACGGAGAACGACGAAGACATCAACAGGATTAACGAGACGTCGCATTATGTCGGGGCGGCCGATTTTGAGGTTAGTTGTGTTCTGTTTGTTTAATCTAAGTATGTGGCCATTGTTAGGGTAGTCCTGAAGAGGCATAACGTAGTTAAATGGTTTAGTGATAGGTCTCTAGGAGGAATTTAGAACTCTATTTACTTGTGCAAGGTTGTTATGACATAAGTATTAGTTTGGAACTATGTTTTACTTGTGCTAGGTTGTTAGAATTTATAACGTTCTAGTTAGGGTTTGCTTAGTATGGAATATGTAATCTAGAGACATGTGTAGGCTAGAAACATCGAAGTATGTGCTTAAGTAGAGTAGCTGTAAGTTAGAAAGAAATATTTGCGTAATCTCTAATGTGTTGTGTATCATCTTAAGTTGATCTAATTACTAAACCAAAGAAACCAGTATCTGGTTGAATTTTTTTTAAGCATGAATTTTTTTTAATCTTCAAAAATATTTGCGTAACCTCTAATGTGTTGTGTATCTGTCTTGTTGTACGACTCTTCCCAATTCCCGTAGATCTGTGCAATTACCTTCTGTTTTGCTATCCACACGTTTCTGTAGGAGAGTTTGAAGTGATAGCTTGCATGGACCACACCTTGCAAAACCGGAATACTGATAGAGGGGTTGAACTGTATCAAAGGCAATATGACCCTGTAGATGAGACTGCTATCTAACTGACGACGGTCTTGCCTCATGGTGGGTGCTAGACAACTGTGCGCTCCACCAACCCTTCGAACCTCCCTAAACACAACAAAACAGTATTGCTACAGGCATATCTCAAACATACTTAATATATCATATAAAAGTACTCAAAAGCACAATTAAAGTTGAACTTGTCAGTATCCAAGGTTCTGTCGAAGGGCCACACAAAGGCTCTATTAACACCCATTGTTAGCTTGACGGCACTGCACATGGTACTTTAACCGGTCCGATTCAATCACCCGGTACTCAGCACTCCTGCGAATACTGTAGTTCTTCATACCCTGAAGCACTGCCTCTCGGCTTTTGAACCTGTGGCCGACTCGAAACTCTACCCCGCCATCTAGGTTGTATTCCTCTTCACCCGTGTCAGGAAACAGAGTCCTCTCATGCATGGCGTCCAGATCCAAACTGTAATAGTGACCTGGCACTGCCGATAGCGCTGGAATTGGGTGAGGTGGAGGCAGGACATGGTGCGGCACAGTCTGGCCAGGTGTCTCCGGAAAAAACCCATCCTCATCATCACCATCAGACGAATCACTGTCCACACTATCGACCACATAATCATCGTCTGACTCCTCCTCGCCCTCCTCTGCCTCATCCACTGGAATGGCGATATGAATGAGCGGTGGTGCGAGTGGTCGGTCGTCCTGTACATAGGTCAAGTGTACGGAACCACCACGACCACTATGTCCCACCTCGGCGGAAAGCTCCATTACCTGCTCCACCATGATCCTCCCATAGATGTCGAACATCAGTCGCACATGCTCGTCCTCTTGAATTCGGAATAGTCAAAATCAGAAGACTCTGTTGTCCATGGGTGCCAGCAACCTATACCCCACTCTTCCCACCTCCCTCGCAACTGTACCTCCGAGGTTGCTCAATATCAAACTCTTCAACTTCACACGCTGAGTGCGAAACAATATCGGATCCTCACACTCAAATGTCACCCCGTTGTCGCCATTTCTCATACGACAATTGGGATAAATAAGCACAACTATGTAAGGAAGGTTACTGCCCATTGATTCCTTGTTGTTGTCAGAAAAACAAGACAAAGAAAGGATACAAAATGTGTGTGGAGAATACCAAGGGGTACACATCCTTTTATAGCAGTTGAAAATTTGTCTTCTGCTATCTCGTTTACAGTGTAAACGAGATACGTGAAATGTCATATCGTTTACACTATAAACGAAATATGATTGAAAAATTTAAATCGGTAAATATTTTTTAAATTATTTATTTCGGTAATTGTTACATTTATTTTATTTATTAAAATAAAAAATCCTGGTAACAAGTTCGTCTAATATATAGTCAAACTTGTAAATCAAGGAGGAAACTTGTCCAGTTGAGCAGTAAATTTTATGAAAATAGCAAGTTTGTCCACTGATTCGACGAACTTTAGCAAGTTTGTCCGTTCCCCTCTCTCATTTCTTACTCGAGTAAAAAATTCTCTTCTCTCCTCATTGTCACTAAAATTTTACTCTATTTTTTTCTCTTTCTCATCTTACATCAACTTTTAAGTAAGTTTTTTAAACTATTTTTTGTTTTCAAGTTATTTTCTTATTATGTAATTTGTTTAATATCTTTTTAAGTTTAGAGTAGATATTTTGTAAAAATTAATGTTAAATATTAGAGTTAAGTATTTATTAATTAAAAATTAGTGTTAAGTATTGGATTGAGTGACCAACTAAATGTCATAGTTGGACACATTCCTAATGATCTACCAGTTAACCACCCACATGCTCTACAATTGCATCAGCCGGAGGATGGCGAACTCCCTGAAGTGTGACCACGAGGAGGGAGACGAGACAGAGCGCTTCCTAGGCGCGGGGTCGGTGCAGCTCATAGGCCAGAGATCCAGTTAGCCCGTAAAGAGTAGAGGAGCATGCAACTGTTAAGTCATTGATAGTGGAGCATGCAACTATCTTTTGTTATTTTATATATATTGCCCTTTAGATAGAATTCAATATAATAACATTGCTGTCATTATAATGAAACACTTTTAATTCAAATAACTCGAAGAATTCATTCATGTTTGACAATTACAAAAATAAAATACTAACAAAATAACACAACCATAAGAAAAATTTATATCTAACGTCCACCCGATGGAGGCTCCCCCATCTAATGTGGTGCATGTCCTCTGCGTATGGCCTACATAACGACACAATTCACACTTCTTTTCAGGAATCTTTTTCATGTTATCCATGTTGTTACAAATCCTAGTGGAAACGAGATGACCTTTCTTGACTCTCATCAGTCGAGGATTGGGTCGAATACGGAGACCGTCATATGCTGGCCAATCATCCTCATGTCCAATCGTCCCAAACTCCATTCTGTAAACCTTGAATACGGTTTTCATGCGATACACGAGATGCACATAAGCCTTCTAGTCAAGTCTTGCATAGTTGCATGTGAGCATGCTGCTAGAACATGATGACAAGGAAGGTGAAAGGTCAGAAAGAATCCGTAATTGCATTTATCTTTATCAAGCAATACTAAACAATTTTGCTACCAATATCTTGGCACTGCTGCTAACTCCTCAACATTGAATGTTGGTATCGAATGATCAAACTAGTAAACATTCATGGTGTTCACATGCTTTGAGTTTAACTCAATAGCCTTCATACGTGTCTTTGAGAATTCAGCACCTACTTGAAGCTGTGCTTGAGCTTTATGCCCTTCCTTGCGAAAAGCTCACCCATTCAGAAGTATGATGACGATTATTGGCAAATTACGAGTAGCCTTCATCGCAACATTGATACCCTTGGATATATTTGTTGTCATGTGGCCAAGTCTACGACCTTCATCAGCATGCTGTGTCAATTCATGTGACATTTTTTCTAGCCAGTTTGTGATTGCCACATTCTCTACCCTCAATCTGCCAAAGTAGTGAACGAACTCTCTGTGTGACTTCAAATATGCTGTGTTCATGAGAACTTTCTTCAAGTCCTTGTTCTTATAGTGCATCATGAAGTTGGCTACAATATGTCTTGTACAAAAAGCGTGAAAAGGCATGCAGAGGTTTCCAATCACTATCATCGGCATTCAGCGCAGCATCAATGGACTTATGCCTGTTAGAAATCATCAACAGGCTTGGCTGAGGCATGACTTGCTGCCTGAGATGAGACAGAATAAATAACCGTGCCTTCTTCGTCTCTACCTCGACCACAGCAAATGCTATAGGCAATATGTTTGAATTGTCATCTTGGGCGATAGCCATAAGTAGAGTACCTCTATATTTACCATACAAGTAGGTGCCATCAATAGAGATAAGTAGTTTGCAATGCTTGAAAGTCTCTACACATAGAAGGAACGTTCAAAACACCCAATGAAATATAGCACTGTTATTATCACTATGCTAAGGCTATGTTACAAGTTACACCGAAGTACCTAAATCACCATAGTAAAATACAAAGAACCATATGTAACTAAAAGCAATGTAATGAATCTCACCGGGTAAGTACATTTGCATTGCGAATAACCACCAAAGAAGCTCATTGTATGATTCCTCCCAATCTCTATATATCTTTGCAAATGACTTTCTACTTTGCAAGTCAAATTTTTCTATAAGATGCTTGATAACCAAAGTGATTCTCAACAAATCCTTGAAGAACTCTTATACTAATTGTTGGGTTTGCTTTGACCATAGTGAATATGTGTTGAGCTACCACCTTTGAGTCCAACCTGCCATGGTTCTGACTTAATGATATTTGCATGCAAGAATGATGACCGTTGTATCTTATCACCTCCCATTTTTCTGCTTTTAGCAACAAGAAATGCGTATGCTCCATTGACAACACGATCCAAAATGAGTGCATTGTACAACATACTTCAACTGGTCACTCTCTAATACCTTATACTCCGCATCCCTCCCGATGCTATACATCTTAACTGCTATAATGACTTCTTCTGTTCTTTCAAATTATTATCCAATCTCAAACTCATTCGTTGGATCATCCTCGGGGCCTCCCTGACCAAAAGACCAATCTCGATTCATTGCGTCCAAGTTCAATGTGGAATAGTGAGCGAGATGATTATACGGTATGAAAATAGCAGGCTGTATTAGCGCAACTTGTGACATTGTAAAGTGGTTTATTGATGCGTGCGCATCATGTTATGCTTTTCTATACTTTTTCATATACAAAATAAACACATAATGCTTAATTATGGAGAGTTTTGGTGTTTAAATTAGATATTACTTTCATCCTTTTTATTTCACAATTCTTGCAGGGAAATTTGGGAAAAGAGAAGCAACAACACAAGGAGGAATCAAGAATTGAAGACAAGTGCAAAGAGAATTCATAGATGTTGTCAATTCTGACCTCTTCACACTCTAACGAGCATAACTTGAGTTAGAGAGGTCCAATTAATTTGGTTCTAATGGCATTAGAAAGCCAACTTTCATAGCTTTCCAATGATATATAATAGTCTACACTTTCCTTCTGGACTCACAGCCTTAGTGGCGCCAAACTTGGAATTTTCAAAGTTAGGCGCCAGATGAAGAAAAAACGCTCCCATACGTGCTGCCTTGGTGGCGCCTAACTTGGAAAAAACTTGGGATTTTCTAAGTTAGGCGCCAAGATCATAGAAAAGCTCTAAACCATGCTGCCTTAGTGGAACCTAACTTGGAATTTTCCAAGTTAGGCGCCAACCTTGAAGAATGCAATGGTCCCCACGCTGATAATGATGAATTCGAAGATTTGGTTTTATTTTGATTAAAAATTTTATTTTATTTACAAATAGGAAAATATATTATTTAATTTTAAAAATATATTTTACATTAATTAGGATTAGATATAAAAGGAGAAGAGATCTTGACCTAGGCTCCTCTCCGAATTTTCATTCCACACTTTCATACTTTTCTCTACTAGAGTTTATTTTCTCCATGAGGAACTAAGCCTCCATTGTTAAGGTTAGGAGCTCTATTTACTTTGATGGATTAATAATTATTTGTTCTTCTACTCTTGATTAATGTTTTGATTATTGTTTAAGAATTGGTTTCGTTCTTCATCCTAAGAATTAGTGATTATTGAGAAATAACTCTAATTCAACTTGAATTCTATTTGAATATTGGAAAAGTTATATCATTAGAATTATATCTTGAAATCAATTCCTCACAACTATCTATTTATCTGGATTTAACGAGATACGTGACATATAATCGTCTTATTTTTGGGTATCTAGAGTTTGTGTGACTCATAAACTAGAATTGAACTTAATCTTCTAATTCAATCAAGCGACCAAGGAAATGACGGTTGATTGAGTTAGATGAGATTAAATTACTAAGGAATTAGGGTTTAATCACTTAAGGTTTGCCATGAACATAATATTTACATGATCAAGGTAGTTAACATTGAATATTAATCCAAAAATTTAAATATCTCTCACACCTTAACTATTTTTATCATATTATTTTCTTAACCAATTTTAGTTTGCTCTTATTTAATTTTCTGTTTTTATGTTATTTGCTATTGAAACCCTAAATTTTGATTGTCTGACTAGAATAATCAATTGACTATTGTTGCTTGATCTATTAATCCTCGTGGGATCGACCTTCACTCACCTGAGGTATTACTTGGTACGACCCGGTGCACTTGCCGGTTCAGTTGTGGTATTTTAATTCCGCACCATTTATCTCTTCATTGTCCTTCTCAGGTATATCCATGAGTTCAGCCTCTCTTTTTCAACCATCGGACACAAAGATAGCTTGATAAGGATCCATCATTGGGATCTCTGATCGCAGAACCATCATGGCTTTTAAAATTCACTTCCAACATCCCCTCATTATAATCCTTAAGATTTGACCCCACTTGACTCCCCTTAGGTGGCATGTTCAGATCAACTATCAAATTTTTGATATTTTTTCTAGTTGCCCCACCTGAGAGGTTTTCATCACTGACTTCTAAAGAAGTCCCCCTGCACAGGTCAATCAAAAATATAAATACTTCCAATAGATGAATATTTAAAAATCGATTATGTCAACCTTTTTAAACGTATGTCTTCATCATCTCGTATTCAATACCTATATCAAACAAAAAGTTATTAGTGGTGATAATGCCATAATAAAATAATAATATAAATATCATTCACAATAATAATAATAATAATACTCGTTGTGAATAATAATATAATACTCGAATAGTTTGGTCGCATCGCGTACACTGTGTCGCGTACGTAAGGGTTGAAAGTCTGCTGGCTCGCGTACGCATGCAGTGTTCGCGTACGCGAGTTACTAAACCCGAATAGGTTGGTCGCGTCGCGTGCCTCCTGTCGCGTACGCAACCCACACCAGACTTAGAAAAATTTCAAATGTTGCAGAATTTAGTTTTTGACACCAAACTTTAAACAGTCATAACTTTCTCTATAAAAATTCATTTTCTTCAAACTTTATATCAATTTAAATCCATCAAAGTAACCTTTAATTTAAAATAAAGTTCATTCAATTTTAAATTTTGAGACTCGAGTTATGCTCTGTCAAAGTTTACCAAAAATTGGTTTTTACCAAAAACAATAAGGTTCTCAATTTTCCAAAATTCACAACTAAAACCAAATAAAAAACCACACCAACTCCAATTCACATCAGATCTTACCATTTGTGTCACAATTCACCACTTATTTTACATAATCCTCAATCCCAAATATCATTTTTTTTTATCACCCTAAAACCATTTCTCAACTAGCAAACTCATCAATCATCATTCTATCACTACCAATCGTAATAATCAACCTCATTCAACCTTAATTTCAATCTTCAACATCATTTATCAACATCAATACTATAATTCATTAAATAACCAAAATCATCAAATCATCTTACATCATCATTCAATAAATTCAACAACCAATTCAATCCAAACCTATCCTATGGGTCACTAGCCTAAGTATCCAGAAATATTATATATTACATAGAGAAAATCGAAACCATACCTTGGACGATTCCAATATGTACAAAATCACTAATTGATCACGCCAAGCTCAAACCAAGTCACCAATTCAGCTCCAAATGCTCCCAATATCACAATTATCAAGCTATACACAATTAATTCATATAATCAATACCTAGGATTTCTAGATACACAATTTCACAAGGGATAAGAGCAAGTTTACCTTTTTTGATGGTGTTTGGAGTACAAATCACCAATAACCCAACCTTAAACACCATCTAATCAATTAAAAACACAAAATCTACTCAAAATCAAAGCCTAAATTTTCGAATTTTTGGAAGGAAAGGCTGAGAGAAAAATCGAAATTTTCTTACCAATTTCTTAGATGAGTTTTGTAGAGCTCTTTGTGGTGATCGTGTGGCCGCAAACGGTACGGTGATCGGAGCTCCGTAACTCAAGTTATGAGCTTGGGAAGTTGTATGTGAATAGTGACAATGGAGGTTTCTCTCCTTCCCAACTCAGCTGCATGTGTTTATTGTGTTTGTGAATGTTGTGTGCTGAATGGGTCAAGTTTGGAGTGTTAAATGTGTTGGGCTTAGGCCCAACTTGGGTCCGGTCCAATCCGTTAGTGTTCTTGACCCGTTTGACCCAATTTCGGGCCAAACCTTTAAAATTAATGCCCGATTTTTAATTCTAAATATTTTCCTAAGGTTTTCTACTGTTTTTATTATTCTCGCACAGTACCGGACAGACTTAAGCCGGTACCGCCGGTTAATTTATCAGTTCGCATTTTTATGCGATTTTTCGTAGAAAATTACATTTTTTAACTCAGAAAAATCTACTGAATCCAAAAATCATATTTAAATTCCCTAATTAATATTCTAAATTTTTGAAACCTATTTTGGGCAAATTCAATTATTTAATTAATCAGTTAATTAAACACGATTCTTACGGATCAAGTGGACACCATTTAGGGAATTTAGGGAATGTCTGGTTGAACCAAGACACCAACATAGGAGTGCGCCCCGCAATGTCTGTGGTGTGGCGGTAGGATGCACTACATAGGAAATGGTACGTCCATGCCAGTACCGTGAAACCCATGGACAAGGAACGACACCTCTCAAAATCATCTAGCAGGGAGAGCCACTAGAGATGGACCATGTTGTTGAACTTATCAGTCAGTAGATAGGCCCCGATCATCAACATGATATAGCACCTCGCATACTATCGCAAGGTGTCCAGATCGGTAGTATCCAGTGGCACCTATCGGGCCGCTCCCGAAGCCATGTAAGGTTCAGTGAGAAAGCCTCTCTCCTCTGTGCTCCCTGGTGCACTACTGCAGGAGGCCTGGCACCAAGTAAATGCTCAACCAACTCCCAAGCTCCGGTGTGGTACCAAGTCTGGAAGTCACAAAAACAACCACCAACGGACTCACCGATAGCGTGCAACCCGAGATGGTAGGCGACCTCTTGGAGCGTGATCGTGCACTCATCCCAAGACATGTGAAAGTTGTGAGTCCCTGGACGCTAGCGTTCGACAAACGTTGTGATCATCGAGTTATCGAACACAAAGTCTCTCAGTGGCACTGCATCGTCAAATTCAGTCTCCCTCAGGTAGGAAAAAATGGTGTCTGGTGGTGGGAGTCTGTGGCTAACTCTCTTGGGTAGAAGTAGACGACCCAGAAAGTAAACAATAAAAAACCAATATCAGGAGTTTGTCAACCTATAAAGGTATAAAAACCTCAAATTACATATCTCGTAAACAATAAAAAACTCAAATCAGGAGTGTGTCAACCTATAAAGCTATAAAAAATTCAGTTTACATAATCCTACCAACAAAAATTTACATAATTTAAATTGAATTATAAAATTAAGTTAACAAATAACTAGAAATATATCTACATTGTAAAATCATTTAAATACAACCGGTTACTTATTGAATGAATAACTAAATTAATAAACGTGTATATAATTAAATTTAAATAAAAATATCAAAATAAAAAATTCAAATTTCTATATAATTAAATTTAATATAAAATATCTAAATAAAAATTTTGTAATTAAATTGACAAACATCTATGTAATTTAAAGTAAATAAACATAATCACTTAAACAAATAATAACATCTATTTTCTATCTTATTTATAAGGTACATTACGTAAAATTATTTACTAAAATAACAAAGAATGACTACAACATTCAACTTAGTATAAAAATTCAGGAATTTTTGTTCTAAATAAATACAAACCTCTTACATATTCATATGTAATTAAGTTTACCAGTATATCTTAGTTACTCTTTTTTTATAACTAAGGTCGTTAAAAACAAACTCAAATAAATTTTTACCTACCAAATCCATGTAAAAGTTCTCCTAATGTCCTACCAGGTCATTCAAACCACTTAGAACAATACATTGCTAGACCTAATATCTACTGCACACTACTTTTATTAAGGTACCCACGTACACTATGGCAACCTATTTCATGTTTAACATAAACACTAAACGAAGAACAAGACTAACCTCAAAGTCCTCTACCTCAGCAACATGCCACGTGGCGTTCAGCCTATTAATGTCTACATCAGGCTGATCGACGTACTCCATAATCTTTAAATCACTCGTAAATTTGATCAGAGAAGGGTAAAGTGGGAGAAAAGTAAAAGAAATGAAAGGTTTTTGGTTTTTGGTGGCACTGTGAACGAAACTCATATATATAGGCGTTCCTGCTCTTATTTCGTTTACAGCGTGAATAAAATAATTTTAAACGTATTTTATTTACACTATAAACGAAATAAGATCATTACACAACACGTGTGCAAATGTCATACGACCACCACATTTTTAACCTTATTTCATTTTCAATGTAAATAAAATATATTCAAAATTATTTCATTTACACCGTAAATGAAATAAGTAATAGAATGCAATTTCGTAAAAACGCTACAAATTATTTATTTTCATAAATAATATATTTATTTAATTTATTTAAAAAATCCCTTATATTAATTATCCCTTACCAATAACCAAAACCTTTATATTGAATTAGCTACATGTATGTACAAGATTAATCTTTTAAGATGGTTGTAATATATTTTTTCTAGTTCAGCAATATCAATGTACATTCCAATTCTAGTAAAAAAACACTCGCTCAATTTTTACTCTATTAGTACTTTCTCAGTCTTGTGACTTTTTGGTAAAATTTTTATTTTTTAAAAATAATTTATAAAAATTAATTTTTAAAAATTAGTTTTATAAAATTTATAGTATTTATATTTATTAAATTAAATTAAAAATAACTTTAATAAACACGAACAATAATTGTATTTGATAAAATAATTTTTAAAATTTAAAAATATTATAATAAATATTACTATAAGAATTAAATTTAGATATTAATTAATGTATGAGATTATATTAAACTTTTTAATTTTGATAAGTACAAATCAACTTTGAAAAGATCTTTTTAAAATACTTTCAAAAACACCCATAACCTTTAAAAACTACAAATACAAACACATGATTTTTTTTAATTTATAAAACACAAAATAAAATGTTTGTATTTTTAAATAGTACAAGTATCTTTTCAAAAAATTTTACCAAATCAAGTCTATGTAATAATAAGAGTTGGAATAATGTTCCAACAAGTTTTTAAGGATTAGTTTCCATCACATTATTATTCTCTAGAGATACAATAGATTCTTTCAATAGAAAAATACTAAGAAGCTATCAAAATTTATTGTTTTTTATCATTACTTAACCATCAACTCAATTTTTTTAGTCTAGTTCTTTTAATCTAATAATTCAATAATATATTTTATTTCATATTTTTAAATATTAATAACTAATTAATAACAAAAATAATATTTTAAAAACTTTTTAATATTCCTCAATATTTAA
>NC_029791.2:125063700-125065394 GCF_000816755.2 Arachis ipaensis | reverse complement strand
TTTCTCCCTTTCTATCATCACCAATCTCAACCCTTCCTCCATTGGTGTTGGCCTCGCCTTCCTCATTTCCTAGTACGACCACTCTTTCGGCGATCCCAGCCCCTCCTTAGCCCTCAACGACATCGCTCAGCTCAGGCTGCCAATTTGGGTTTTCTATTCTAGTGCAGCCGCCGCCTTGTCGTGATTTAGGTGGGAGCTGCTCTGTCGGCGTCAAGCTCCATCATCCACAGCTGCGACAGCGCTAGCAGTAGTAGGTTTCCGCACCGTCACTTTTTCCTCCTCTTTTCGTTCTTCCTTTTTTTAATTTGAAGAACATACACATCATTTCTTTCTTTTTAATTTTTTTAATTTCTGTTGTTGCTGATTTTGAATTTAAAGTTGCAGTTGATGATTGTTGAATTGTTGTTAAATCTAAAATTTCTGTTGATTTATTTTGTGAATGTTTCTATTGATTTATTTTGTGGTTGTTATTACTACTGAATTTGCTGTTGCTGAATTTGGTTGTTGCTTTTGCTGAATTTAGTTTTTGGGTGGGTGATAGTGATTTAGGATGATGAATAGGTAATAAGGAGAAAAAAAGTGTGATGGCTATGGTGGCAGTGGTGATGGTTAGGGTGGCTGTGGTGATGGCGATGAGGAAAGGGAAAGGGAGAGAGATGTGTAGCGATGATGATGATGATGCAGAAGTTTGTGGTGAGGATAAGGAGGGTTTTTTATTTAACTTTAACCCGATATAATGCGGATTCTAAATGATATTTATTGAGTATTGTGTAAAGAGAAATGTTAGAGACCACAATTTTTTATTAATATTTATTAATATTTTTAATTAATATTTTATTTTTATATTATTAAAATTGATGTTTAGAAGTTAGCATTTAGAATTTAGTATTTAGTATTTATAATGTTAATCAAATGTTGGCAAGAAGAAGAAGAATTATTATCTAGACGTAATATATTAAGTAAATTTTCAATTGTCATCATCGTCCATTTTCTAAATATATGGTGATGCAATTTCACATCCAAAGGAGAAAATAAAAGATGTGCCATTGTAATCTTTACTTAATATGCGTTACCATAAACCTGCGCAAAAATATTATTGTCACTCTAAAGATGTATATATGATTATTTATAAATGTAAACCCCATCTGTTCATCAAAGTCATTATCCTAAACATAAAAAAGATTCGGAGGTTCATATTTTTCTTATCATTACACTAGTTAAGGCAATGTCTATACAGATTTTCTAGCATAAGAGGGGCATTGCTGTTATACCTCGTCGATGGAACCACATCCCAAGATTTGAGAATTCTGCTGGTATTTAATTTTAATCTGATTCTGATCATATGGAAACCCTACATTCTAGACAATAATAAATTGCTCTTCATTTCAGATGTTTAAAGAGAAAACTTAAGAGGGTTGAGTTCAAATTACAATATTAAACTCAACTCTTTTTATTCGTATCCCTCCATATAGTAGGAACTTCAGCTCAAACACAAAAAAACTATAGCACCAGTTTAAGAGCCGAAACATAATAACGAGACATCTTAAGGGATAAATAAACAGGGTTTGTATATATAACGGCCCTTACTCTTCAAAATGACCAAGTCTGCCAAATAATTAACAAGTTAATGCACTTCAAGAGCACCTTCCAATAACATAGCTTTTGTTGTAAGAATGTAAGTACAGTTGTAAATT
>NC_029791.2:125063320-125063637 GCF_000816755.2 Arachis ipaensis | reverse complement strand
AACTCAGCATTGTATTTATTGGTTAGAGATTAGAACTAAAATTTCAGTTTTATGCCATAAATTTCAGTTATTTTATTACTTCTAAAAAATAAAGATAGAAGAAGTTGAATTTTTTTAAGAAGAAGAATAAAATTTTAACAACATTTTGTTTCTGAAATACCCTTATCCCACCTCCCACACTTTCTTATTCTCTCGCTCCCTCTCCCTTCTCTTAATACACCCTCACTCATCGTCATCGTCATTGTCTAGTATTTAATTAATAAAGATATTTAGACAATTTTATTTTTATATTTATCTTAAACTAAATAAGATATTGA
>NC_029791.2:125062483-125063083 GCF_000816755.2 Arachis ipaensis | reverse complement strand
ATATACGTGAAAACTATTTTATACCATACATTTATAACCTAAATTCTTTATACCATACATCAAACTTAAATTCTTTATAACTTAAATTCTTTATACCATACATCAAACTTAAATTCTTTAAACTAGTGCTTTTTATGAGGATAAATTGAGCGGAGGAATGTTTTCTTTTTTTCCCTAGTGAGTAGAGAAAGTTGGGGCAGTTGGGTAATGAAACGGCTTTTGTGTACGTGACATATTCATCACTTCAGTTTAGGAGAAGACCTATTCTTACCAATTAAATCAGTATCCGAAATGAGTTAATAAAATGTTCTGTATTGGGCCAAGACCAAATCTGTTTTATTAATAATACCGAAAACAAAATGTACATAATGTGAAAAGTTAATAGTATATATCAATTACCAAATATCATATGAAAATGTATACATGGTTGTTTTCAGATTCATTTGATATTTATTATTAACTAATACGTCAGCCTCATTCCTTTGCTATTGAAAACTTCTTGTGCATATGACCATAATAATTTTTGCCCCCACAGAACTGTTGGCTACTGAAAAAATAAAAAAAAAAAGAAAAGAAAATTTTGAATTATAAACCTCAAAT
>NC_029791.2:125055136-125062447 GCF_000816755.2 Arachis ipaensis | reverse complement strand
ATAATTTTAGAAATTAATTTAAATATTAACTCTTTTCTTACTTTATCGGTTTTCTCGTTTTAAAACAACTTCATCATATTAATATATCATTCCTCAAATTAAATGAAATAATAAATCAGTATTTAAAATTCGAAATATACTGTAGTACTCAACTAGAAGATAAAAGTGTATTTCAGTGTTTTAAACGTTGTTCTTTGATATTTGACAACTTTTTTTCTCTGAACGCTAACGTGATTATACATTCTAAAAACTCATTCACTAAAAGCAAGAAATTATAACTTCTGCGTTTACTCAACGCACGTTTAGGTTGTTTCTAGTTATTATTGGTTTTTCCATAATTTTTTCTAAATAAATACTGAGAATATTAAAACAATTATTCTAATTTTTGTGCACTCAAACATACCTCATGTTGACACAAATTCACTTTTAACCAAAATTAATTCTACAAAATTACTTCTATTCAAACTCTAATTTTTGCCCAATGTGAATCCAAACACACATATATAAGACTTCAATGGTGATGGCGTTTTCTTTTTCTGTACCCAAAAAAAATTGTTTTATATATGCATTGGTAATTTGGTATTACCGCAAAGTTGAGCTCAAATTAAATACGCTCAATATAGCTGCATATCGCATAAACGCGATTCTATTGGTATTTCAATCTTATAATATTACATTTGTTTTTTCACAGATACGTTAGCCATTATATGATTTATGAAGGTCCACATGCGTGTGTTGTGGCACATTAATCAAACATTAAACCACTAATAGCCCACGCAGTCATCTTTTTTGTGAACAAGTGCGGATTTAGATTTCATCAAATCTGCTTTATTTCGTGCTTCGTACGGATTCCTTTTAAAAGGAACCTCTGATAATGACACCCAACAATCACTGCATAACACGTCAGTTTTACAAAATGCTTCGATCCAAATTCTATGTTAAAATATGTTAGCATTAACGTAATTATATTAACTCAATCCAATCAATTTTACACTCGACCATTATTCTATTGTCATCGTTATAATATTTTGAATCTAATTACCGTGACCCGGCTTTGTGCACTCTCATTCCACCTCCTATTTCTATTTCTATTTGGTTTTAGTTTTCATCCCACTAACTAAGAATTTGCAGGCAAAGATGCACGAGGGAATGTTTATTTTGTTCAAAATAACCAATTTTACTCTTTCATCTAATGTCACAAATACCAAAATGGATCATTTTTTAAAATTTTACTACTAAAAATATTTAGGTAGCATTTGTTTTGAAATATTGAGACAAAAATAGGAAGACCGTAAAATTCATATTTGTTAGTTTTAATATTGGTATTAAAATTTTTGTTTCTATCCCCAAAATTTCAGTATTTTAGTACTTTCAAAAAATGGGGATACATGGGACTAAAATTTTTAATGATGGAGACGGAAACTTTAATCAAATTTTATACCTAAAATACCTTCATTTCAATTAATTAATTCCAATTTTACTCTTTTTACAAATTAAATTAGAGTTTCATTCTTATTTCAATTTATTTCTTTCACTTTGCACCAAACATAATACTAAGATTTATTTCAATTATCAATCTCAGTCTTTCTATCTCTATCTCTCTACTAAACGTTACTTTAATGAACTTTACAACATTTTAAGAGTACATCAAATGTTTAGTTAATTAGTTTTTAATTAACATTAATTAATTTTAATATTTAAATTTATAATTTAAAATTTAAAATAATTATTAAAAATTAATCGATATTGACTAAGAAAATTAGTTACCAAATATTAATAATCAATATTTTGATACATGATACACAAAAAGCATTGTCCAGGTCGTAGATACTACTCTAGATTTAGGCAATTTTCTCCAATGTTGTTGGGCTCTGAAAAAGCTTGATGCTTCCTGATGTGTACGAAGTTGTTGGATGAGTGGCAAAAAATTCGGTTGTATCTCAAAAGAATGTAAAAATAATTTTTTATTGTTGTGGTAGTAGCATAAAACGTTACTGATATTTTACAATAATTTTTTTTAATCATAAAAGAACAAAACGTCACTGACGTTTTGTAATAAAAAATATTATTTTAATTATTAAAACACAAAACGTCATTAACGTTTTTTTTAAAAAAATATTATTTTAATGAAAAACACAAAATATCATTGACATTTTGTACATGATCATAGTAATGTTTAACATACAGTTTGGTTTATCTTAAAGGATTTCACCCTAAAAATGCAATATTAAAAAAAATTCACAAAAATGGACATTTCAATTGTAATTATATTAAATAAAAGAACTTCAAAATTTTCCATAAGAATGACGTTAGTCAATGCCTTCAAAACAATCAACCGAAAAAAGGTTTAAAAGGTATCAGTATTATATTGATAAAGTTAATTAATTTTTAAAAATATTTGGTAATCAAAGAAAATTAGTCAAAAATAATCATAATTTGTCTTATTTAATATTTATTAATAATTACGACAATTAATGAATGTTAAATAACACAAATTTTAGCTGTATTTTTTGTCTCCTTAACATTATCCATTAATTTTTTGTGATATAAATATAAAGTTAAGTATCACTACTATTTATATAACTAAACATAATTATTATCCATAACTAGTATATTAATAAGTATTCTGTCCCCCCCACCCGGCATCACCCCTTTTTCCTGCGAATTTCTCGTCTCTTTCTCTTAATTTCCGCCATTGGTTTTTCCCTCACCCTTCTCCTCTGACTCGTTCTTCTCCTCTTCTCGCTCTCTCAATCCCACTATTCCACTCTCTTTCTTCGCTTTCTTACCTGCTGTCAACGATTGTTCAGCTAACTCTTCTTCTTCTTCTTCCATTAGAAAAAATTCAAAGGAGAGTCTTTCCGTCTGTTGGCCTTTGGAATTGTTCAATTTAAGTCACAAACAAGATCGACTGTGTCTTCATAGGTCAGACTAGTACCCAGTTGGTCAAAGTTGAGATTTTGGATCCTAGTTGAAACTGGGTTGGATCCATTCCTTTGTGCAGTTCAATAATTCCTAGCTTGGAGCTTCAGGATTAACAGTTTGATTGGGTTTCTTTTTTCTGTTTTTTTTTTTTATTTGGGATTGAAGCATCATCATCATCATCATGATGCATTTGGTGCATGTTTGCAATTTAACATAGAGATATAGAAAGTAAAATCCTTTGATTGAATACTTGAATTGGGAAGAGTAAGGTAAAGGATGAAGAGAGGGAAGGATGATGAGAAGGTTATGGGGCCAATGTTCCCGAGATTGCATGTGAATGATACAGAGAAGGGAGGGCCAAAAGCACCACCAAGGAATAAGATGGCTCTTTATGAACAATTCAGTATTCCCTCTCAAAGGTTCAACTCTGGTGTTCTTCCACTCAATCCAAATACTTCTACTACTAACACACCTCCACCTCCAGCATCCTCAACCCAGGTAATTGTTTTGATTCTCTCACTATGGCTTTACTCATAGTCCTATTTGCCTTATTTGTTACTTTATTTATCTGTAAGTTGATGATCATGTGAGGGAACATAAGACTATTTATGCCTTGTTACTTTAGTTGGCACTTAGTGGCTGTTGAGTTTTTATCAACTAACTAGTTGTTTGGATTGTTCTAGTTTTTGGGTGCTTTGCATGTGTAAATTAAGAATTGATTCGTGGAAAAGTTTATGGGCCAGCAACTTTGTTAAATTTCTGGCCAGCATGTAACCAGCAAAGAAAAGTGAGCCATTGGATGAAATCTCACACCCATCTCACACCATTAAAACTATCATTGATGGCTATTTGATGACTACAAATCACAAAATTGCTGGCCCCCTAGCATTCCTCTTGATTCATTTGTTTAATTATTGGATGAACATTTTTTGCAGGGGACTGGTCCTGAGAGAAACTATGCGTTCCCTTATCAATTCCCCCCACAAACTCCTACTCGCCGAGCTGAAAAATATAGTGTTTCTCGCCAATCTGAGGTGGCAAATGGGAATGGTTCATTGCTACAACTCGAACAGAGAAAGAAGGTGGATGAAGATGACTTTAGAGTTCCTGTATATGTTCATTCAAGAATTGGTCTATCTAACAATAAAAGGCGTGAAAGCTTGGATGGGGAAAAGCTCGTTCCATCGAGCTCTAGGTATTTTGGTTCCTCAGTAGCAGGGCAAAATGATTGTGTAAGGAATCCAAAACAACTTGGCTCCTCACTCGTCAATACGAGAAAAGATCGGAGAAGTGAGACCGAAGGTCTTCCACAAGTGAGCACGAATAAGGAGCAATCGGTAGTATTTGTCAGAAAGATATCATTGACAGGAGAGAATATTGACATTTTGGCCAGGCAATCCAAGGTGAATCCAAGTCAAGAGTTTCAAGATAGTCCTCTGTCAAAACATAGCAGATTACGACAGGATGGTGCTTGCACACAGCGCGAAGGCAGAGCTGGGTCACAATCCAATGGCATTGGACACGTTGATGGCGTTGCTGAGTCTACGAGGGAGACAGACAAAGGAAATGTCCCTACAACAAACCAAACCAGTCCAGCAGAGGCTATCAATGACACTGAATGTCGTGATACCAGGACTGGTGGTGCGACACAGAAGAGAAACTTAAACAAAAGTGACAATATTTCCAAGATTTCTGTGGTAGAGAATTTGTCAACTTCAGATTTATCTCCTGATGATGTTGTTGGGATTATAGGTCAGAAACATTTCTGGAAAGCTAGAAGAGCAATTGCCAAGTAAGTATTTTTTGTTGCTTGCAAGTACGATAGCCTTCTTTTGTGGTCCAAAATGTGAAAGATTTATCATGTGTAACTTTTTACATTCTTTGTGTTGGAAACTTCTTAATTGTTCATTCTTCGGAATACTGTATTTTTGATGTGAAACAGAAGAAAAAAGGGTCATCGTTTTGATTTTAATAAAATTAGTCTTCCATGTGTGTTTTTAACTTTTTATTATTTCAAATTGAGTGAGAAAACTTTTTTTTTATGACAAATGACTAGGTATGTAATCTTTGAGAGCAATTGTTATCAGATTTATATCAATACATCCCAACCTTCTGAAAGATGTCAAGTTTAAGATTTCTGTGGAGATATCATATGTATTGAGTTATAGACTGGAAGCTATTCTGCTTACCGGTAGTAAGTGGTCTATGTATCCTCATGTGTACTTCCAAGTTCCAACATGATCATGCCTAGTTCCAAAAGCTTATTGTCCATTATATTTTGATTTGTATGTATCTCAAATCTTCACTGGATAAGTATATGCTATTTTGTTGATTCAACTCCTGTTGTTCTCTACAGCCAACAAAGGGTGTTTGCAGTCCAAGTTTTTGAGTTGCACAGATTGATAAAGGTACTCTCCCGCATAGTTCATTCTAGATCAAAATGGGAAGCTTGTTATCTTATCTCACACCTGCTGGAGTCCATTCATACAGAATTGCAGCTTAAATCTTTTTTGTTTAAACAGGTCCAAAAGTTGATTGCAGGATCACCAGATATTTTGATTGAAGATGCTGCTTTTCTTGGAAAGTCTCCCCCAAAGGGCTCTACGCCTAAAAAACTGGCGATCGAATATGTTGTAAAACCTAGGCAACCGAATCTTAAGCGCAAGGATGAATCTGAGAAGCTACATCATAAAATGGAATGTTCAGCTGAGAATGCGGTTGGGAAAACATCTCTTTCATCTGTGAAAAATGGTAGTCACCCTTCAAATTACACCCCTTTTGCTGGGAACCCATACCAGACAAATTCGGCTGCTGATAGCGGAATGGGTCCGTGGGGTTTCCATCAGTCTCCCGGGCACCAGTGGTTAATTCCAGTTATGTCTCCGTCTGAAGGGCTGGTCTATAAGCCTTATCCCGGGCCTGGATTTACCGGAACTATGTGCGGAGGATGTGGGCCGTTTGCGCCTGCTCCTATGGGTGGTACCTTCATGAATCCTGCATATGGAGTACCAACTTCTAATCAAGTACCTGGGGTTCCACCAGAGACACCCCCAGGCAGTCATGCTTTCTTCCCTCCATACGGCTTGCCAGTTATGACTAAAGCCATGTCGGAGTCAGCTGTTGAACAGGCGAACCAGTTCTCTGCTCGAGGCTCTCAAGGGCAAAATGACCATTCACAGGGTGGGGACGCCAATCCAAGCACAAATAATCAAAACTCAAATAATCTGCCAGATCCGAGAAATGGAACAATATCAAATGTGATGAGATACCAGGTATGCTCTAGGGAGGTTGAATTGCAAGGGAGTTCTGCAACTAGTCCTAGTGAAACGGCGCAAGGGCGAACCGATGCAGGAAGAGATGTGCTTCCTCTTTTCCCAATGGGTCCAGTAACACCAGAGGGTGCCCCTCAGTCTCTTGAAACCGGGCAGCAAACAAGAGTGATCAAAGTTGTACCTCACAATAGAAGAACAGCAACTGAATCAGCAGCTAGAATTTTCCGGTCGATTCAAGAAGAAAGAAAACAGTATGAATCAATGTGAGTGCTGTTTATTGAGCATTTGAGTAGGTAAAACTTAAAAAGTATATACTGCAGTAATATTTTGGGGGGGCCTTGGCATCATGTAACAAGCTATTGTATTTTTTTTTTCCCTTAAAAGAAACTATACACTGGTATGTATGTATGTATGTAGATGTATGTAGCATATTATAACTAGTCAAAATGTAATATACTACTGTAAGCTATTTCTATAAGAACTTCTTGGTCATGCCATAGTAAAAACTGATTAGGTTCTCTTTCTCCCATTATGATGGGAAGGACCTAGGGAGGTACATTTTGACCCATATAGTTTTATCATTTCATGTTTCAATAATCGCATTTCCTCAAAAACATTAGCTATTGTAATGGAAATTCAGAGACAATAGGCTTGTATGTAGTGGACAGTGTTGTAACAATAAGGTTCTGCAGCTGTTGGATATACGGAGGGTACTTTAGAAATACAAGACTTTGAAATATGCTTTCCGGTGCTCCAAAAAGTTGTTTGACGCCAACAATTTTATGATCTTCTGAAAAAAAAAAACTAGATGGTATTAATTGTGATCTTTCACTCTTTATTACTCTCTCTCTTATATTTAATTTTGGTCTCACTTTGAGAGATCACATTGCTTTTCCTCAAAGTGTTGAAAAAACTGGAGATGATCTATTTCCTAAATAAAGGAAAGAAATAGAATATTGTGTGTAAGTTGAATAGAAAATATATAGTAAACTATTATTTTCCAATAAAATAAGTGAAGGATGCTCTATAACAAAGGCTTGATAGACATGGTAAAGTAATTTTGATACTCATCTATATGAGATTTTTTTTTTCTTTTAATTTTTTATTTTAGGAA
>NC_029791.2:125028515-125055111 GCF_000816755.2 Arachis ipaensis | reverse complement strand
GCCTGGTTATATATTTGATTATTTAAAATGTTTTAAAAATGCTAAAATATTAAATTTAGAACAATATTAAAATAAAAATACATAAATTAAATAAAAAATTAAAATACATTTTAAAGCTTAAAAAGATCACCCTTTAGATAAATAAAATTATGACCAATTATATTAAGAGTTAAAAAAATTCATAATCACACCATTTATTATTTGGATTAATAGTCAAATTAATTCTTGAAAAATAATGTATTTTTTAAGTTTATTCCTAAAAAATTTTTTCAATTAAACTAGCCCACTAGAAATAAAAAATTAATCATATTTGTCCTTTAGTCACTCCATTAACAATTTCTGTCAACAATTAATGTTGTGAAACGTCAATTGACAATATACATAATATCCAACATGTCTAATTAAAAACTAATATACGTTTATAAAAATTTATTAATTTTGTTTTTTTTTTCTCAATTACATAGACTCTATGCCTAATATATCTAGCAACTAAATTGATAGATTTTCAAAACATATTTGGTTAGCGTCTAATTAGACTTGTTAGATGTCATGTATGCTACATTTTACATCATCAATCATTAACGAAAATTGTTGAGAACTATCGAACGAGATATAAAGAGTTATACCTACTGTTCATGCACTGACCCACAATTTAGTCAGGCCTAAAATGAATAAAGTCCAACCTACAAACATCGTTCCGATCTACCCCTACCCGACCTCATAGAGGTCAGACACAGCGACATGAGTTCGGTCCCACTTATCCAAATATGTAACTGACTCCTAAGATATCTCCTATTTATTTAGAAGGATGATCTCAATAACTCCCAAGATAAAGGGAACGGTTATCCACCAATAAAGGTGGAACTACTCCAAAAGGTGGTTATCTATTCTACTATAAATACACTGACATCTCTTAGGTATATTCACGTCTCAATCTACTAAAAATCTATCTAAAACCCTTGCTAACTTAAGCATCAGAGTCTCTTACAGGTACCATCCCCCACCTCCTCACGAGGAACTCAGACGGCGGCATTTCGGCACTTGTAGAAGTTGGACGCCGCCTCAAAACGAGTCTGGATCTCACGTTCAGACCCAAATCACCATTTCAGGTAACCCTCGAAACACCTACCAAAAAACAAAATAAAGCTATGTCTGTAACATCCCAACTTTTTGAATCAAATCATTATTTAATAACTAATTAATTAATTAAAATGGTAATGATTTAAGATTTGAATTTAAAATTTAAATTATATGAAAGCACTAGTGGTAGT
Organism: Arachis ipaensis; assembly: GCF_000816755.2. NCBI lineage: Eukaryota > Viridiplantae > Streptophyta > Magnoliopsida > Fabales > Fabaceae > Arachis > Arachis ipaensis. The sequence continues at coordinate 125,053,840 of NC_029791.2, read as the reverse complement.
AAATCTCTAACCGACAGTAAATAATCTTTTAAAACATAGTCATAACTAATTCTACATTTATTAGATTTGAATGATATTTTGTTATATGAAAAGATAAGAATACTAGCTCTATTCCTTAAATTCAGTATAAAATCAAATTCAAATTAAATTAGGTAGATAAATCGGTTACAAGTTCAGAGTAGAAAATCGCGCTCTTATTAACAGTATTTTGGAAATATCTCAAGCTGTAATTATCCGATTGACTTAATTTAAGATTCGTTTTAAAGATAATTCAATTCTCTATAAATTTGTCTCTAATAGCTAATTCCAAATTCCAAATGTAGAAAAAGTTATAGGGCTCACAAAGTGACGATCCAGATTGAAGATTCCACCTAAATGCCTCCTAACATAATCTGCACATACCTGACAGCTATTTGATGCTCCCTTTCTCATTCTATTCCCTTTTTTTATACAAAACATTCTAGTATACACAAAGTTTAGCCATGAAACAAGTCTCTCTTCACCAACAAATCGCATCTATTTGCATCGGAATACCTAGCGAAACTTCACTCGAGGTAGGGGATTTTATGCTAATTTTTATATGTCATATCTTAAATAATTTTGAATATGAATGTTAGCATTGCATGTCATGATATAATGTTTCTCATACACATTATGCATTAAAGAACTGAGAGAATGATCCTTCGATAAGGGAAGGTGACCCCCAAAGACAAGATAATTGAGATGATCCTTCGGTAAGGGAAGGTGACCGGCAAACTTTTGGGAACCTTCGGTAAGGGAAGGAGACTCCCATCAATTTTATATAATAAGATATCTTTGTTGATATAATTCTTTTCTTGTGTATGTCTAAATAACCTTGATTGTAAATTGAACTGAGGGAATGATCTTTCGGTAAGGGAAGGTGACCCCCAAAGATAAGATATCGATATGATCCTTCGGTAAGGGAATGTGATCGATCGAGATGATTCTTCGGTAAGGAAAGGTGATCACCAAAACGTTTGGGATAAGAACCTTCGGTAAGGGAAGGGGACTCCCACTTTTTATACCGGTTTGAGCTCAATACCTTCCATAAAAGCTACGAAAAAAAGTAATGAAAAGTGCAATGAAAAGTGTGATCATGATTGTTCTTCTTTTATTTTTTTATTTATGATTATGTTTATTATTGCATTCAAAGATCTTTCTTTTTTCCAAAATTTCTTTTTGTATGATGTATGATATTGTTTAAGATCTTTATTTTATTCAGATCTATTCTATTTGACTTATCTATGACAATGCTACTATTCTTCTCTTATTTATTATTTATTTCGTCTTATTTTATGGCCTATGAGAACATCATACCAAGGTGTATGAGTTACCTTTATATGTTTTAACGCTATAGGCATTTTATATGCATTACACATGTCATAACATAAGTAAATGAGAAGCATCTAAAAGTCACACCACTCCGACTAATCAAGACTTTTGAAAATAATAATTGAACAATATTGCATCATCACTGTTTTTATTTTAAAACTCGGAGTGGCTGGGGATGGATACGATGACACCATATAGATAAACTACTGAGAAACTTTTGTTTCTCACCCCTCTCTCCGTACCATCTTCAGGAACGATGCAGTACGAAGCAATATAATTGAGGTGAAAAGACAGGTGCACTAGTGGGAGCAAGCTATCGAGGACGTAGATATAAAACATTAAACGTTTACCTTAAGAAGGAAGAATATGCGATTGTTTTAGCCATAGTTAAACAAATTAAGAGAATTAAGATTTTTTATGTGTCTTATTTTATCCTTATTGACTGATTGCAATTGTAACTATTATATTCCTTTTTTATTTGATATGAGTAAAACTTGTCATTGTTGTGCCTTCATAGTTTAGCACACCGATTTTTTTCATGTTAGTATTTTCAAATCCACTTATATTTTTCAACTAGTAACTATTCTAATAAAAACTTATTCAATATTTTTATCTATAAACTATTTTATATAAATATTTCATATTTGTTTTAAAAGAAAAATTTCACAAGATTTTGAATATCAGCTACTAAATATAATCCAAATAAAGTTTAACTCAGTTTGAAAGTATTAGGGAGTTACAATGTCACTACAAAAGTCGGGTACATCAAAAGGAGTTGGACCATCATCAACAATAAAAAATTCAATTCACTCCATCAGAATACGAAATGAAGCCATCACTTAAAAAGAAAATGGCTCCATTTGAGGACAAAGTAAAATCCCATAATTCAACACAAATCACGACAAATGGATAATCTATAGAAATAATAAACAAAAAAATCTACCACTACAAAGAGTAAGCAGAAGTTATATACGGAAGCAAATCAAGAAAAGGCAATTACCAAAAACCATGGTTAGACCATTTTTGTTAAACTAAAGCGTCTATCGAAAACAAAAAAATTTCACTCATCAAAAAATATCATCCAGCAATAATGAATAAAAAAGAAAGAAAAACCAATATTAAAGATGAACAGAAAATTTAGTCAGACCCAAAATGAATAAATCTCAATCGGCACTCTACAGATAATGCCCAGATCTACATTACCACCCAACCTCATAAAGGTCGGATACGATGACATGGGTCTAACCCTACTTATCTAAATAAGTAATTAACTCCTATAATATCTCTTATTAATGTAGAAAGGAGATCTTAACAACCTCCTAACAAAAGGGAGTAATTAATCCACCATTAGAGGTGGAACTACTTAAAAGTTAGTTACTTAAAAGGTAGTTATTGACTCAACCTCTACACTTATAAATACCTGACATCCACAGGTATTCTTCGAATTCGAATCTATTAAAAAATATCTAAAATTCTTGTTAATTTAAGTATTGGAATTGTTCCGTTCAGCTTTGGCCGAGGTATGTATCTTCCAGTGAGGCTATCTGCTTTGGGGGAGAGCTATAAGTCGCCTCAAGGGTGTGCTCGGAGTTAACCTCGGCTCTTATGAAATACGGCGGCGGGAGCACCTGCAAAAAGCACTCCGACGCTCAAGTTAGAAAAGTATTCGAATTGAGATGAACAAGTAAAAGTGAGAGTGTATTGTGACCTGAGCCTTTGTGAGTTTGCTTGGTTCCATTTTATAGATGAGTGGAGGGTCTACGCTCTTAGATTTGTTCTGATATTCTTGGTGGGATCCGTTTGTTAGTAACGGGCCGAAGATAAGGTCTGACTTGCATGTGACTTTGACCAAGTTATGCTTGGGGTCTGCTCTCAGGGCCAAGATATTTGGTCGGTTAGGCGAGAAGGTGATCGCCGATATTTGAGGGGTACACGTCATAGCCCCCAAGCTTGTCCGTATACGTTGGTTGACGGGCAATGTTATTTTTGTTTGGTTGTTCTCGGCCTGGGTATTTTATATTTTGGGCTTTTCCTTGAGCCAGAAAATAGAAGCGTGACAGTATTGGTGGGAAGTTTTTGTTTTCAAGAAAGTGTGGTGAATCGTGCTTTCATTAATTACCCCTTTTTTGGCGTTTGGGTTTTCAAGATTTGGAGCGGTTGTGTTTCTTTGTTTGCTCACTAAGTTAGTGGGTTGTCATAATTTCTGCTGTATTTTTCGACATTCTACTTTCTTCGAAATTCTTTCTTCCTGTTTGACTTACCACGACTTCCAAAGGTTAGTTCTCTTTTCTAGTTTATCGCCTTCTTTTTCTTCTTTCTATAATGGCAAGGGAAAAAGAGAAAGAGAAGTTGAAAGTCATCGAGGTTAGGGAGGATGATTCATATCATTGGGTGCATGACGATGTCAGGACCCGTTCTTCATCCTACACTAGTGTTGACTCATTGCGGGATTTAGATGGGTTAAACTTTGTGAGGAGTGGCTCTGGTTTGTCGATTAATCTCCTTCCTTGTTCTGGTGAAGATAGGGTCTGTGAGAGGAGAGGTGACTGGTAGTACTTTTATATGTAAACGCCGTGTCTAACCGAGTTGCGCGTTCGCTTTCCTTTTTCTACCTTTGAGTGTGACGTGTTGACCCAGCTTAACTGTGCGCCTTCTCAGTTACATCCAAACTCCTGGGCATTTCTTCGTGCCTTTCAGTGTCTGATGGGGTTCCTATCCTTCCCGTGTTCTTTAACTTTATTTTTCTCTTTGTTTCAGTCGAAAGGGGTTCGTAAGGGCTTGTGGGTTTGTCTTAGCAGTTTTCCTGGTCGTTCTCTTTTCCTACTTTACAAGTCTTCTTTTAAGAATTTCAAATCCCTTTTTGTTAAGGTTCGTTCCGTGGAAACTGAGTATCCTTTTTACCTGGACGATGAACTTATTGAAAGGTTCCCCCTTTATTAGTGTTCTGAACCGACTCAAATTCTTGATGCTACTGAGCGGAGTGAGGAAGAAGATTATCTTTTAGATTATTTGGTTGAGTGTTTTGCTGACGGGGTGTGTTTGTCTATCCTTGAGCTTTTGCATTTGTATGATTCTGGTGATAGTGATGGCTTAAAAGCTTATATAGGTAAAGTTCTGTCTTTTATTGACTATACTTCATATTGTTGGGTTTCCTAATATGCTTGGTGTGTTGGCAGGTGGACGGGTTCCTCATCTTGATCCTAATCGGTTCCAGTCGTTTTTGAAAAAGAAAAAGGAGAAGAACGTTGGACGTTCTAGGGTTTCGAAGGAGGATGTGGGGCAGGCTGCTCAGTTTATTGCTCAGCCAGAGTTATCATATAAGAGGAAAAGGGGCGAGACTGACAATTCGCTGGAGGTCATCTCTGAGGCTGATCAGGAGGTTGTGGGTGGCGTTAAACCTGTTTTTGATCGTCAGCGAAAACTTCACGGTTTCATTCCGGGGACTAGCTCCCATTCATTATGGAGCGACCAGTTTCCTTTTGCTGAGTTGTCTGATAAGGTGTCCCAGTATCCAGGCGACATGCTTATGACACGTCGGGTTGGCATGGAGGGACTTGGGAAGTTTGTTCAGGTTACCTCTCGTTTCTACTTTTTCCTCTTTTGTTGTTTTTGGTATATCGTTTCTTATTTTGCTGTTCATGTTGTAGATTTTCGCAGCCCGTTTGATGTGTGCTGGTCGTACAGCCGAGCTCATTGGTGCTGAGTAGCAAGTGGCTATGGATAAGGTTGCTGACTTAGAGAAGTCGTACAAAGCTAGGGTTGCTGAACTGGAGAGCTCGTCCAAAGTAAAGGATGATGCTCTTGCTACTGCCACAGCTAAGATGAAGGAATCTGAGGAAGAGGTAGTCCGTTTAAGGGATCAGGTTCGGTTACTTCAGTCTGAGATTAAGGAGAGTGATATTGCTAAAGGGAAACTGACTTCGCGAGTTCATGAGTTGGAAGAAGAGGGAATGGAGATATTCTCTTCGGGTTTTGATCGTGCTGTTAGTCAGATTGCATTGTTAGCTCCTGGTTTCGATTGTGATCAACTTGATGTCACTAAGGTTGTGATTTGTGGTAAGTTGGTGGTGGATGGAACTGTGGAGGAGCATGGTGAGAATGCGCCTCCGTCTTGATGTTGCTATCTTTGTTTCGGACATGTTTATTTTTGTTATGATACAGACTTCTTTTATTTTCTGATGGCCGGGTTGTGGTCAGCTTTATTGTAATGTTGGATGTTTTGTGTTTTGAACTCGTAACTTGTTTATGTCTGACCGGGGTCAAATCGATAGTATTGCTTTTGCGTTGGACTTGTGTATAGTTAAAAATTTTTGTTTTTGAGTAGGATGAGCTGGATAAGTGAATAATTGACTTGTTGAAATGAGATAGGTAAATGTATAGTTGATTTTGATGAAATAGGTACAAGAGCAAACGATCTTGTTTGATTTGGGCGTCCGGCCTCGTTAAAACCCTCCTTAGGTAAAATCCTTCTTTTTGGGAAAAAACCTCTAAGGGGTAAAAAGAGTACCTTCATTTGCGAAATGTAAAATTCATGATCTATACAACTTTAGGGAAGAAATATTCCAGTTTCCTGAAATTGGATTTCCTTGTAATGTTTGTAGCTGGTAGGCCCCATTCCGAGTACTCTGGATACTCGGAATGGTCCTTCCCAATTTGCGGCGAGTTTCCATGTGAAGGAGGTCGTCTGGCTTCTTCTGTTCGTCTGAGGACTAAGTCGCCCTCCTCGAATGTCCTTGGCACCACTTTTTTATTGTGCCTTCTTTCTACCAGCTGTTTCTGGGCTCTTTGTTTAATGACGGTGATTTCTCGGTCCTCTTCTGCGAGATCAAGCTCGGCATTTCTTAAATCTATATTGTATTGTTCGTCATATAGGTCAGCTCTTAGCGTGGGGATTCCGACCTCCACCGGGATTAAAGCTTCTGACCCATAGACCAGCTTGAAGGGTGTTTCACCCGTTGTTGTTTGTATTGTGGTGTTGTAACTCCATAATACTTCTGGTATTAGTTCCGCCCATTCCCCTTTTGTATTATCGAGCTTTTTCTTTATTGCCTGCAATATAACTCAGTTAGCAGTTTCGGCCTGCCCATTGGTTTGTGGGTGTTCGACCGAGCTAAAATGGTGCTGTATATTAAAATTTTTTAGAAATGAGCCGAGCTTATTATCGGTAAATTGTCTACCATTGTCCGATATTATCTCTTTTGGTATTCCAAATCGACATATGATATTTTTCCATATGAAAGATCGTACCTTTTCGGCAGTTATTTTTGCTAGTGGTTGTGCTTCTATCCATTTTGAGAAATAGTCTATTGATACTAAAAGAAATTTTACCTGTCCCAGAGCTATTGGGAATGGCCCGAGAATGTCGAGCCCCCATCTGTGGAAGGGCCAGCTTACCTCCATGCTGTGTAATGCTTCAGCCGGTTTTGTAGAGATGGCTGCATGTTTTTAATATTTGTCACATGTCTTGACTTTTGTTATGCAATCCCTTTTCATGGTCGGCCAATAATACCCTGTTCGGGCGATCTTTGCGGCGAGGACCCGACCTCCGATGTGGTTCCCACAAACTCCCTCATGGACTTCGTCCATCACTTCTTGTGCCTCGTCTTTGTTTAGGCATTTTAGCAATGGTTGTGAGAAACCGCGCTTGTATAGCTCTCCAGCTATATTTGTGTAGAGGCTCGCTTTTCGTCTGAAGTGCTGTGGGTTGAGCTCGTCTCTGGGAATGATACCTACATTGATGTATTCAAGGAAAGGTGTTCTCCAGTCTCGGAGGTGGTTAATGCTTGTTATAGATAATAGTTCAATGCTTGGTTTTTTAAGTGTTACTTGTGATAATGCCGATGTTTGTGTATCCGCCCTAGTGGCGGAAAATTTGGATAATATGCCTGCTCTAACGTTCTTTTCTCTATGTACATGCAGAATAATAAATGAGCCAAATTTTGAAATGAGATCCTTTGCTAGGAGCCAGTACCGTTCTAGCAAGGGATCTTTTACCTGAAATTCTCCTCGAATTTGTTGTACCACTAAAAGGGAATCACAGTGTGCTGTCAGGATTTTTGCTTGGAGATTTAGGGCTAGCTTGAGTCCCACTATGAGGGCCTCATATTCGGCCTGATTGTTGCTTGCCGAAAAGTGGAACTGGAGGGATTGCTCGGCTACCACTTTGTCTCCTTCTTTCAGGATTATCCCTGCTCCGCTTCCTCCTCGGCTGGACGCCCCATGAACATGTAGTTCCCAATGTTTATTGAGCTCATCCGGGGTCAATTCTGAGATGAAGTCTGCGAGGATCTATGCTTTCAAGGCCGTCCTTGGTTGATATTGGATGTCGAATTCTGAGAGCTCGATAGACCATTTGGTCAGACGCCCAGCCAATTCTGGTTTTGTCAGTATTTGTCTTAATGGTTGGTTGGTCCTGATTATTATCGTGTGGCTTTGGAAGTAGTGCCTGAGTCTTCTTGCCGTTATTACTAGTGCTAAGGCTAGCTGTTCTATCCTCATATATCTTTGCTCCGTTGATTGCATGACTCTGCTGATGAAGTATACTAGTTGTTGTATTTTTCCTGTCTCAATGACTAGAGCCGAGCTTATAGAACAGTTAGAGACAGATAAATATAAATATAAAGGTTTACCGACTTCTGGTCTATGTAGCACGGGTGGTGATGACAGAATGGTCTTGAGTTTGGCGAACGCTTTATCTCATTCTTCTGTCCACTGGAATTTTTTATTTTTTGATATTGTTTGGAAGAAATGGTATGATCGGCTTGATGCTGCTGGCAGGAACCGAGATAGTGCTGCTACTTTTTTTGCCAGTTGTTGTACTTCTTTTATTATTCTTGGGCTTGCCATGTTAAGTATCGTCTCACATTTTTCGGGGTTTGCTTCAATTCCTCTTGAGGTCAATATGAACCCAAGGAACTTGCCTCCTTGAACTCCAAACGCACATTTCTCTGGATTGAGCCTCATGTTGTATGCTCGGATCTGTTCAAATATCTCCTTGAGGTCGTCGCAATGCGACTTTTCCTGAGTGGTCTTGGCGACCATATCGTCCACATAGATTTCCATGTTCCGACCTATTTGATGACGAAACACTTTGTCCATCAGCCGTTGGTAGGTTGCACCTGCATTCTTTAGGCCAAATGGCATTACTCTATAACAAAAATTTCCATGCTCAGTTATAAATGCTGTTTTATTTTGGTCTTCTGGATGCATAAGGATCTGGTTGTAGCCAGAGTATACATCCATGAAGCTCAAGCTTTTGAAACCTGATGCGTTGTCTACAAGCTTGTCAATGTTTGGCAAAGGGTATGCATCCTTAGGACATGCTTTGTTCAAATCTGTAAAGTCGACGCACATGCGCTATTTACCTGAGTTTTTTCTTACCATTACCACGTTAGATAGCCATGTTGTGAATCGGATTTCCTTAATGAAGTTTGCACTGAGAAGCTTTCTGGTTTCTTCTAAGGCCGCCTTTGATTTCTCTGTTCCAAGATTCCTCTTCTTCTGAGCTATAGGTCGGACGGCTCTATCAGTGGCGAGTTTGTGACAGATAATGTTAGGGTCTATCCCTGGCATATCTGCTAGAGTCCAGGCGAAGAGATCAGCGTTCGCTTGCAATACTCTTATGAGTTCTGTTCTTTGTTGTTCCTGGAGTGCTTGGCCGATATATGTGACGTGTTCTGGCTTTGAAGTCAGCGAGACTGCGAGACCTTCACGAGCTCGTCCGCTGGCTGAGGTTTTTCTTGGGTGTCTTCTCTGGGGTCAAGCTCCGCTAGAGACAATACCTCGTTCGTACTGTGAATTGCTTTGACTTCTTGGTGGAACTCCTGTTTTGCGGCCAACCTTTTCAGGCTTGCGTTGTAGCACTGCCGAGCTTATTGGCGATCTGAGTGGATTGTAGCTATTCTGCCGTCCTGTATTTGAAATATTTTACAGATACCACTCCCCTCCTCACTAAGACATCAGACAGGATACCTCGACATTAAAAAATATCGGATACAACCCTAATAAAAAATTGAACATTACCTTCAGGTTCAAATCACATAAAATTATCCCGAAATACCTGTTATTTCTTTGCTTACACATGTCTATCTTAGTCAATATTAGTAAACCTCAATCTCCGGCGTTAATATATCCCCCATCACAATTTTTTGTTTTTAATATTTGGTTATAATTATAGATAAATAGGGGAAATATTACTCAAAAATCTATGCAACCTTGAAAAGATAAAGAACTATATCTCGTGTTACTACTTACTAACAACAAAGAACAACGTCTAGAAGATTGTAACATGTCAATATCAATTTGAAAATATGTGTCAACTAAAAGCTCAGGAAATAGGTGAAAAATTAAACAAAACTTCCTGAGGTGGGTGTAAATTACGTTTTTGCTATTGATTAGCGGAGACTAATAAGAAAATTAGGAAAGAAAAAAAAAATGAAGAAGGCGAGAGAGTTGGTTGAAGAATGGGTGTGGTAGCTGCATTATTACATGGCAGCGATGTGTCAACTCTCTTAACAAACTCGGGGCTTGTCACCTTCTCCATTTTTCCAAACTCATCCTCTCATTTCATCTCATCACTTTCTTTCTCTTCTGTTTCTTACTCCCACTTGATCCATTCCGTTACATGCTTTGCTGAATCTGCAGTTTATTCTGTATACTAACCCTTTGATGATTTGAAGAATCTGCTGCACCAACTCCATTGGTTTTGCTGATTCAGCTGACTAGGTAATTAAAATAATACTAATAAAAAAAGGTTATTCCTTTTGTCTTATATTGTTGTCTTCAGAGAGGTTTTGCTTTAGAGCTTTGATTAATGGTTGGTTCTGACTTAGAGTAGTACCCCACGTGCTACAAGTCTATGCAACCTTGGTCTCTCCGACATCACATGTTTAGAGTTGATTCCCCTCACTCTTGCGCCCCTTTTCAGATCTACAATATGAATGTTCTAGTGCCGAGGTTAGGGTGGTTATGTTATGGAAGAAATTTTGAAACTTTGATAGCCATGTTGTGATAAATTTCAGACCTTTATTGTGGGATGGTAAATAGGACTCTGGATTTGGATTTGCATCTGTATTTGCGGTTATTTTGGTTGCTGGTCAAAATCCACTTTCATCCCGGATTGATTAGCTAAGGTTTGAGGCTGATTGATCCCTAGGATTTTGTTTTTGGGAAGATGCAATCGAGGGTCATGGTGTCCTTAGAAGAAGGAAAGGAGACAGGGGTGTTGAGCAGGACCAACCGATTCAAAGTGTTGCCTCTGCGATCACCGCGGCTACTTGTTCTGTTTATTGTTCTATGTGTCGTGTTCTCGGTCATCATTGTATACACGGTTAGGCTTTTCGGTGTGGACAGCCTAGTGATGAATGCAAGAAGCTCCGGTTTCGGGTCGTGTTATGAGGAGGCAACTAGTTTGGAGGATTGGATTAGGCCTCCCTCAAACTTGATGCACAATATGAGTGATAAGGAACTGTTGTGGAGAGCCTCCTTTGTGCCAAGAATAAAGAAGTATCCTTTTGCCAGAGTTCCCAAGATTGCATTCATGTTTCTGACCAAGGGACCGTTGCCTCTCGCACCTCTTTGGGCGAAGTTTCTGAAGGGACATGAAGGGCTTTACTCCATCTATATTCATTCCCTGCCATCATATCAAGCTACATTTCCTCCTTCATCTCCGTTTTATAACAGGCAAATCCCTAGCCAGGTATGGATTTTTGGTTGAGATTTGTTCATTTTGCCACAATATACATGTCTTCAGTTGGTAATGCATTATCAATGCTAGTTTAGTGGTTTGCACTTTGCATACATTGTTCATTTTTGCAGGGAAGTTCAAAATTTTCATTTTTTCAAAAGAAATCTTTATACCAGTTTTAAGGTTTTGCTTAGAATGTATTTTTTCTGAAAAATTAGGTTCTGCGCACTCTATACTATTTATATTTTTTATTTTTGAATTTCGCCCGGTGTTGGTATGGATAATTTTGTTGGTCTTACTAGATTACTATATAAGCTTGCCAAACTATGATAATTAAGAGGCTAATGAGGGCATGTATAGTGTGGAGATCATGCAGGGATGTTACCTTCGGGTTGTAGCTTGGCAATCTCTAAATTGCAATCCAATTATGAGCATTCTAATATGTAAATTTTACTGAGAAATAGTGGTGCTATTAGGGTATGGTGCACTCATTTTGATGCTTCAAAGTGTGAATTGTATAGCTTGAAGATGAGTACTGAGTTGGGATAGGATTTAGAGACATAAACAAAATTCAGAGTTGTTATGTGTAGAGTACATTGCCTCTGCAAATCTGATGTGTAAAGGAGAGGTGTATACTTGTACATGTTTGCTGGATGGTTAATTTCCTTAGGATTATGAAATAATGCTGAGTGGCAGTTTCACACAACTTCTATTCACTATTTAAGTTGATTCAAGTAGGGACTTAGATGCCACCTAAAACAATCATATCTCATGTCTCTTGAATCTCTGAGTTTTGGCTACCAAAAGCAAGAAAGAAGTTACTGAGTAAGTGGTTGCAAACTTCTGCACTTCAAAGTTTTAGATTTTTATTTTGTACCTTTCTTTGTTCTTGCTTAATTTCTATTCTATGTTTTGCCCCCCTTAGCAGCTTAGCCTTGAGTTTTCATATAAACTTCCGAGAACATGGTTTCCAATTGATATATCAAGAATTTAAATCACTACATGGACATCTCTGTGCAGGTCTCTGAGTGGGGAAGGATGAGCATGTGTGATGCCGAACGAAGACTTCTTGCTAATGCATTGCTTGACATCTCAAACGAGTGGTTCATTCTTCTGTCTGAATCATGCATCCCTCTCTATGGTTTTAGTGCCATCTACCATTACATAATGAAATCCAAGTACAGCTTCATTGGTGCATTTGATGATCCTGGTCCCTACGGTAGAGGTCGCTATAATGAAAACATGGCCCCAGTTGTGAATATCACTGAGTGGCGCAAAGGATCTCAGTGGTTCGAAATAAATCGAAAGCTTGCCATCAACATTGTTGAAGACACCAGATTTTATCCGAAATTCGAACAATTTTGTAGACCGGCGTGTTACGTGGATGAGCACTACTTCCCCACCATGCTAACCATTCAAGCAGGAAATCTGTTGGCAAATAGGAGCATAACATGGGTAGACTGGTCCAGGGGTGGAGCTCACCCTGCTACATTTGGAAAAACAGATATCACACTGGACTTTTTCAAGAGAGTTCGGGAAGGTCACAAATGCCTCTATAATGGCAGAAACATTACAGTTTGTTTTCTCTTTGCTAGAAAATTTGCTCCCAGTGCTTTGGAACCTCTGTTACAAATAGAACCAAGGGTCCTGGGCTTCTAGATCACTACACTACCTGACTACCATTGGAAAGTATAGAGCGTTGAATAAGGACTTAGCTGCTACAAACCAATTTGAGTCGGTTAAGTGGTTAGCTCACTTAAGCAAGTATTGGTGTTTGAATTTCGCCTTATGCATGCAGTAATTCATTGGTCATCAGCAAATTCTTAAATGGAGTTTCGATTAACGATGGATTAGTCTTTGATCCGTCGAGTTGAGAGATGCCGTGTAAAAAGAAAAGGAACTTAGGTGCTACAAAAATTCGATGTGCTGTACGTAGGTGTAGGTATATAGTGTGTTTTAGGCAATGCTTTCGCTGAAGATGATTGTTTTGAGGTCGCATTTTTCTCTCATTAAGAGAAACAAATTCCTCGTGATTTTTATATTTGATATGTTGAATGGTGGAAACTCATGTGCAGTCGATTTCACGTGAAGTTGATAATTAAGAGTCTTTAGATGATTTGATTTATTTGACTAAATTTCCATCTAACGGCTCTTAATTATTAACTTCACGTAAAGTCGACTGCACCTGAGTTTTCACCACGATGAATATACTGGTTTTTTTTATTTGTTTTAGGTTGCTTACTTCAATTTCATTGATGGATTGGTATAGAACGTGGTATATGTATAATGTTTTTGCCAATGAGGTATTATAATTTCCTAATGACCTGAAAAGTTTGAAAGTTGCAGGCGGCATCCGGTTAATAACCTAATTTATCTTTCAATTTGTTGCTTATTAAGAACTTACCATAATTTATCATTTAATTTGCCAATTATAAAATTTTTGGTCTATAATTAATTTTACTAAATAAGGTTTGATTTCGAGGGTTTGTGTCTTACTGTCTGTACCTTCCCTCACATTGTGGGCCCCGACGACAACTCCAAATTGCAGTGGGCATGATTGCGCACCTAATTTCATAATAAATTTCTTAATTATTTATACAACTATAAAATTATTATTAAGATAATATTCTAATTTAAACACAATAAATATAAAAAAAATATTGATCATCTAATATTTTTTTATAAAAACATGTGTGGAAATCAAATAAAGAAAGAAGAAACGCCGATTCTCTATGCCTCTGTGTGGCTGTGTCTCATCCTTTCCTTGCTGTCTTTCAAATCAAATGATTCCATCGCTGGCCTACACTTTCATCTTATGGAATGTAACTTGCCTATATAGTATGGCATACACTATTTTTTTTAGAAAAGTTTGGTTTATTAGTCCTAATATATATTCTACTAGAAAAATATTACACTTACAAATCTATTTTTAAATCAAATTCAACTATTAAACTAAATTGATAAAAAAAATCTTGTACTTGTAATAATATTACTTACTATAATAATGACAAATAAGTGCGACTTAAAAAAAAAGGTTTACAAATCAGAATCATAGTGAGAATAAGGGAGGCATAAATTAGGTGGCACAATGAGTAGGTTAGAGTAGGGCTTGGAGTCAACCCTAATTCTATCTGCGGGTTGAAATTTTTATATAAACTCAACCCTATCTTACTCGCGGGTTGAGAATATATCAACTTTAACCCTACCTGCTCTTAATCCGCGGGTTAAAAAAAATGCAACGTTATTATATAATTTGATGATAATTTAAAATAAAATTGACTTTTATGTAAAAAAAATTTATTAAATTATCAATTAATAATCTTCTTTTAATGACTAAGGATCTTTTGTATTTAGTGAGAAGTTTTTAGTTCAACATCCACTTAAAATATATTTTTATATAAGTACATAACATATACATATATAGGGTGCGGGTTGATCGGGTAGGGTTGAGGCTCAACCCGCACCCTACCCAACTCGCACGAAAATTCTACCCTATCTACTGCGGATCGGGTTGACAACCCTATCCGATCGAATGGGGTCGAATTAAATACCCGTAGATAGGGTACATATTACCACCCCTAATGGCAGCGTGGGATTGAAGCCGGCTTCGCCTTTAGATGAAGAATTAACGAAACAACGTCGTTGCACATCGGTCACATCAAACTAGAATCTGTTACAAAAATTGAAAAATTTGCATTATTAGTAACGGAATTAGCTGGCACTCTATATTCATTGGCCAGACTGTAAATTCGGGCAGCTGCCCCGACTGCCCGCAACCTCTCTTCACCCAACTCCCTTATATATAACCACTGAACACACTCTTTTTCCTTCAAACTTAGCTTCGCTGCAATAATATCTCTAGTCTCTTCTCAAAATCAGTGGTCCAAATTAAAATCCTAAAAAGAGAAAGCATCATCAATGGCTTCCACTAAGCTCGCAGTCATGGCCACAATGGCGGTGCTGGTCGCCATCGTCGGCGCTGCTCATGCCGCTGATGCGCCGGCTCCCAGCCCTACCTCTGCCGCCGCCGCCATCTCTCCGTCCTTTGTCGCCGGTATCTTTACTGCCGCCGCTGCTCTCGTCTTCGGATCTTCTCTCAGGATCTGAGCTTGTAGATGGTGGATTATCGTCTTAATTTTCTTCTTCAGGGTGGATTTTATGGAGACGAAGCATGTAGTAGTTTTCTCCTCTTCTGTATCGTATTGTATTGCTGTGCAGAGATTTCTTATGTGTTGTTCTATCGATAGCATTATTTTTGTGATTTGAAGAGTATTATGAGATATTTGTGACTTCACTGTTTTAGTACATAATGAATTTTTCTTATTCGAATGGCGTCGATTCTTAATATAATTTGGCGATGCATTTGTTTTGGTATTGAGCGAATGAAATCGAGGATTGAATATATTTCAAGGAAAAAACGAGGAGCCAATGAAATATTTATACAATAATATTTATACAATGGAGGCTTAGGGAGTATTAAAGATATAATCATTAGTATTACATTTTTCTATCAGCTGAAGTTTTTAAGATGAGTTGTATCATGACATGGTATTAGAGCCTTAAATTCGAAAGGTTAAGAGTTCGATCCTTGGTGAATCCAAAAATCAGTTTAAGTTTTTGGATTTCAATTATATGAGATAACCAAGTCTAACCTAATGATAAGGAAGCTTAGCATCATGATCATTATTATAGTTGCGATAATATTCTTAGGCAATATTTCACGTCGCTTTTCATTAGAGAAAGGAAAATATATTATTACGGTATTGAAAACTTAACTACTGGAAAAAAAAAAGTTGCTTTGAGCGTGTATATTTTTTTTTTTTCAGTTGAATTTAGCGAAGAGACATTAGTAGTAGAAGCCTATCTCAATTAATTATGAGATTATTTGCAATTTGGAATTTTGGAGGGGAACCAAAGTTGAAAGAACATGAAGAGTTTTCTATATGAAAATTCAAAAATTAATTTCACAAGTCTTTCCTACTTTTTTCTTTTTCTCCCAATTCCTAGTTCACAATCAAGCCTAAAATGTCAACGGTCATATATCTTGTATGAGCTCCATTTTCAGAATATGAGGTTTCTCCTCTTTTGGTTATTTTTTTGTGACTAAAGATAAAAGATAAAAAGAAAAAAAACAAACAAACAAACACGCCAAATCACATAGTAGAGTTATAATCTAAAGAAATTAGATGAAGAAGGTCATTTGAAGGTTGTAGGTACTCCACATAATATTCTGTACTTAATAAAATTTTTTTAGTTATGAAGTTGGTGGCACTATTGGCTTATCTCTGGATCAAAGAAGAGAAACTCTAAGGGGCTAGCAGATTTTGTGGTTTTTAGCCATCAATTAGTCATTAATGATATTTTTAATGGTGTGAAATTGTATCTAATGGTGTAGAATCATTCAATTTCCTTTTGATGGTTAAGTGCTAGTCAGAATTTAACAAAAGTGCTGGCCTCCTAGCATTCCTCATCAAAGAAATATTAGCTCTCCAGTTTCATGTCAAGATATCTTGGACTTTATTCACCAAATTTTGCTTTTGCATTGCATCATCAAGTCTCTTTGTCTGCAAAGAAAAAGTCTCTAAGCAATTTGTTTCACACAAAACTTCCTGATAATCACAATCCAAACAAGAACAAGACCCCTCTAAATAGCATAGAGTTTAGCCCGAAGAACACTGTCAGTTATAATAAAATCACCATAACTCTTCAATTAACATCTATCAGAATTTCGAATAATACAAATAAAACCAACAATACCATTTTAACTATAAAGACTAGCCTCACAATTAATTTTAATAGCATTGATAGAGGGAGGTACCCAAAATAGCCAAGGAGATGGAGGACTTAAGAAATGATGCTTGGTACAAATAGTATGCAACTCCCTAATTGGCCCTCTAATCAAACTAATCACCTGTCCACATTCTAAGGATCTTCAAAGTTAAAAAGCTTATTATTCCTATCAGGCCAAATCCACTAAAGAGCCGAAAAGAAGATAAAAATTTACCATACTTGCAGCTGTCCTTTAACCAAAAGGATAGGTTAATGTTTGCTATAGTGAGACCCAAAGCAGTCCAAATTATATTAGCCTTGGGACAATTTCAGAGAGTATAGTGCAAAAGAGTTTTAGGAATAGCGTTACATCTGTGACATATATTAAAAGTAGTTAAACCACGACTATATCTGAAATTCGTCGAAGGAATAGCGTTATGAAGACAGAGTCATATCAAGAGTTTGTATTTTTCTGGGACATGAAGCTTCTAAATTCACAGCCAATTCTCCTCTTCTGCCCAGCTGATCTATCCGAGGCTTTCCAACTGCTTCTGCAATACACATCATATTCTCTTCTTGATAGCATCAAATAGGCAGCCCCGCAATTCAATTTCATAGTAACGTTGAACCAAAAGAATTTTCACCCGACCTAAAATCTTGTGTCTAAGGCTTCACCGCGACATAGTTCCTATCGATCAACCATGGGCCTCTTAGCACAACTCTCACTCTATCCTCTATTGAATTAAATTTCACAAGGAATTAGTCGTAACCAACGTCCAATAGATCATAACCGCCCTTTATACACCAAACAGAACTGAGTTTATGGATTAGCGCCGTATAACTATAATACTTGTCCAATACCTTGATCACAATACCATCCCTGTAAGGTTGTGCTAGAGCATTCCTTGCCTCCTCAGTAAAAGTCACACATGGTGGCATAGAGTCACCTTACTTCCCTTTCACAATACCTATTTTAACCTCGCTTAACGTCCCTGCCAAAGCAAAGGACGCAGCTGTTTTCTCGCCCCCCCACTTTGTCTCTAAACGACACTCTCAGAGGCTTAGCTACTCTCCCAAGATTATTTTCCTCCTTAACACTAGATACAAATCCTCCCCCACTCTCCATTTGTCTCTTCCGCCGGCATTACCAACGACCTCACTGTGTTTTTCCCATAAGGGTCCTCCCCTGCTCTCACCTTCTCTCATTGCTCCTTCTTCTTTTGGTTATGTATGCAAACATATGTTTTTTTTATTTAAAATTAAAAAATTAATTATTTACCACTTTTAAATGTAGTTACAAAAATATATCATTTTTTGTATTTAGTTGTGTTTTTGCACAAATATAAAATGAAAATAAGATTTTTTTGTTTTTTATGTGCATTTAGTTACATTTTTGAATTAAATGTAAAACAAGATCTTTTATATCTGTAATAGAGGCCTGCAAAAATACGGCAGAATCCTCTCCTATTATCGCAAAAGTACACAACGAAAAAATGAAGGTAAATTTTGAATTTCGTTTTCACACTACAAGCCTGCAAAAAAGACATGAAATAAAGTCTTTATAAACGCTCCCTTCGCCTGTGACAATGTGTTAAATTTCGAGTAAAGTACCAACCCGGTCCCTGTCCATTTCTCCGAATGACAACGCAACCCTTAACCAAAAACATGATCTATTTCGGTCCCTGACCATGTGCTCTGTTTGCCAACGCGGTCCTTCTGTGACTTTCACAGTGAAAACTCGATAGAAATTACTGACGTGTGTAGGCGAGTGGATGACATGGATGGCTTGGGCGGTTACGTGGAAGATGGAATCCCACATGGCTAGGTGAAATGTACAGGGTCCTTTCTGTCCTCGTCCACAACACAAAAACGCCATCGTTTTTAGGGTTCCAGGTGTCTTTATTAGACGAGTCTGGTCGTCTATCTTCCCTGTTTCGTGTATGGAACCGATACCAGCATGAGCAATAGCAGAGATCGTGGGAGTGAAAGAGATGCATCAAACGATGAGGGTAGGAGTATTTCTGTGAGCTCCGTTGGTAGTACTAGAGCGAGGAAGAAGAAAAGATTCGTTGTCCTGAGATGCAATTGTGGGATTCATGCAATTCTATTCCTTTCGTCAACACAGTCGAATCCTAATAGGCTATTCTTTGGATGCCCAAATTTCAAGGTATGAAATAATTAGTTATGTTCATATTCCTGCCAAGATCTGTAGCAAGCATCTCTTCATTGCAATTCTAGTTTTTCTTCTTTTTACTGTGCAGACTGCAGAATCTCATTGCAAATATTTTCTATGGCTGGATGAATATGTTTCACAATTTGAAGAGGAGCAAATAAATGATGACAGTCTTTATGGTCGGAATCCAAAGCAAAATCATTTGTTGGATACAACAATTTCTTTGGAGGAAAAAGTGACAAAGCTAGAGGACAGAGTTTCTGGGTTAGAGTTGTAGATGAAAAATTCTAGGCATGTTAAGTGTTATAGGTCTTTTAGTTATCCATTGATGGCTGTTGTGTTTGTCTTTGGAGTTGTATTTGCAAATTATCTCTGTTAAATTGGAAAGCAGATAGTTAGTGTATAATGTTGGTTTTGTGTTGAAAGTGCCTGTTGTTGAGATAGTTGTATCACTTAACAGTGTAAATCCGAATTTATTAAATGGAATAGTTGTGTTGTTTGTTTGGAAAAGATTGACTGTGTCAAAAAATAGAATGTGTTATACTCAAGTTCTTTCATTCCATGAAAAGCAATCCAATAATAACTAACAGTAATATGTAACATTAACAAGTTCATACAGTTACCAAATGTCAACATCTTGTGCACAAGGTGACTCCAAAAGTGGGCAACATATAGCCCTATATACCAACATCAGCAACACAAAGATAAATAGAGTATTATAGGTCCTTAATTCACATGGGCTATCAAAACAGAAAGCAAAAAACTGTTTGTTGTAGCTGTATGTAAGTTAGTTTATCAAAAAGACATCATCAACTTGTTGGAATATAAACGTAGGACTACACTTCTAGTTCTTCCTAGGAGGCCTAAATCCAAGAGTGGGAATGAACTTGAATAGTCTTGATGCAGTCCCGGAAGTTGTTGCGGCCATTGTCTCGACACTAAGACCATGTTGTTGACTTGGTTTAGGCATCTTTGATCCAGTAGGAACATTAATCCCATTGTTGGGTGGAATTTGTGTGTTGGTAGGAGTAGGAGGCCTGAATTGAGGTCCAATGATTAGAGGAATTTAATTCCCCATAGAACCTTGAACAAAGGTGGAGGAAATTGGTGGCCTAACAATTGGTTGCTTCATCCTTTGCGGAGGTGGGTTATGTAAGTTGGGGGGTCTCAGATGCTACCTGTAAACCAACAGTATTGCAATGTGTAAAACAAAAAATAAGATTAAGACATTGCTAAATATAATGCAATTGTGAATTATGTCACTTACAACATCTAGTTGGGGAGCAGACTGTGAAAGAGGAATTTCATCTCCTTGTCCCACTATTGAAACTTCTTTTGGTGCTAATTTAGGTAGTTTTTTTTTTTTGTTTTTTTGCCTTTGTCTACATTCATGAATAGTATACATCTCAATCTATAGTCAACAATAAAACTTATGAACACATTTAAACTAAGTAACCCTACAAACTACTTACCACATGATCCAGAGAAGTTCCTTTAACACTAGCATTCAGATTGTTTTCCTCACCAACCCGGTTTTGTGTGTGTCATTATACAGAGATGGCAATTAAATGCTTCATCAATTTTTGCAATGACAATTAAAAATCTGACCAAACTATCATGTGACACTTAAATCCTTAACCATTCTAATTATACGATAAATCAAACCTTAAAGAACCTTATATGATAAATCCTTAACCATTCTAATTATATGATAAACTATCATGTAACCTTAAACCCTCACCATATTCAGTGTCCTCATCAAAAGTGTCATAGGTTGTTTTACCCTCATCTCCAGATGAAACTGGACTGTTGAACACCTTACTTTCATACTCATAAGGTTTCTCATATTCACTATCCAGCTCTGCTACAATTGGGTCTGGTACATGGTCTTCAGCTCCATCAGCAGCATTTGTTGCATCCTGTCCAGCAGGCCCATGTTTTCTGGAGCTTCTTGGGCCTCCAAGCTCTAGCCCAGGCCCACTGTTCTCTCCCTGCATACCTTACTTATCAAGCCCCTCCGTTAGCACATGTTTTCTCCTAGCACTAGAGTATTTTCTACTAGCCCTTTTCTTAGTTGTTTTAGGGGACATCTTTGGCCCATCTTCTGCTAACTTAGTCCCTTTCTTCTTAGCCACACCAGTTTTATTTCTTCCTTTAGGTGACATCCTCTCCTTAACTTGAGTCTTCTACTTGTTCTTCTTCTTAATCAAGTTGTCATCACTCCCACTGTCATCAAACTCATAACCAGGAGGAGGCGGTTTATAAGCCTCATCCTCAGTGCTTTCGTATCCATCATCAGAGGAAGATGATGATGACTTAAGGGAAATGCCATCACTAGAAATCACAACGTCCTTCCCAACCCCCTCACCAACTACCTCTGATAAGTCCACAGGATGATCAAAGTAGATGTAAAATTCATCTGTATGCCTGTTCTTATTAATACCCTTCCTTAGTTCATTAATTTTTTTATCCCCGTGAATGGCATGAAGTCCAGATTCCATATCAGGGGCAGTCATGTCACACCAGTATATTGCCTTAAACTCCACGTAGCCTCAACCAAATAAAAGTAATTAATCAGGTCAACATCCATTGGTGGCTACCTATGAACTTTTCCATGCATGTAGCTAAGAAATCCTTCACTGCCCTTCTTGAAATTCCCCCCATGGTGAAACACAGGGGTTACCAGACATTCAGACATCTGGAAAAATGCAAAAAAATTTTGTTAACTCCTAATTCAAAAGTTTAAACATGCAACATAGTTTCTTCAATCTTACATCAATTTAAACAACCAATCCTAATAATCTGTTCCAACTTTCACTAATTTTTTAACACATCTCTACACTTTCATCTTATTTAAATACATAAAACTCATAGGATATATGGCAACAGAAATAATATTTTAACCTCTCTATACCCCCACTATGGCTAAATGCAAACAACAATTGTAGAATGAGGACCACACACAAGCAAAACAGTGAAAGGGACAGTAGCGACACCAACTTGTGCTGTGTGCCGAACCGTCCAACTTCCGTCAACAGCGCTGTCCAGCAACTGTCTACATCTCCATCAAAAGCTTCGTCAGTAACCTTGTCACCAAGCTTTTTACCACTCACCCCTGCCTTGATGGAGTAGAGAGCTGTCTGCTAGGGTTTAGAATGTAATTGTGTTACAGAGTCAAGGCGCGAAACCAAACGACGCCTGGAACCCTCAAAACGATGGCGTTTTGTGTTGTGGACGAGGACAGAAAGGACCCTATCTATTTCACCTAGCCACGTAGGATTTCATCTTCCACGTAACCACCCAAGCCATCCATGTCATCCACTTGCCTACACACGTCAGCAATTTCCGTCGAGTTTTCGCCGTGAAAGTCACAGAAGGACCGCATTGGTAGACGGAGCACATGGTCAGGGACCGAAATGGATCGTGTTTTTGGTTAAGGGTCGCGTTGTCATTCAGAAAAATGGATAGGGACCGGGTTGATACTTTACTCTTAAATTTCTCTTACCATCTATGATAGTAAAAGGGTTGAAGGAGTGAGTGAAAAGGTTGAAAAAAGGAAGTAAAAGAAGAAAAGCAATTATGACGGATAATGTTCAGCACCGATGAGAATCATAGGATTTTTACATTAGTCAACTCAATGAAAATAGACACATTGTCGGTTATATGAATGAAGAGCAGGTTAGTAATTCTTATATGAATTTGAATTATTCTATTCATTTTTATTTAATAGTTGATACATAGATTAATAAATTAATATTTAGAAACAAAATTTAAGTTTAAAAGTTTATTTAATATTGAACAGAGATGGAGGTTGTTGTTTTCTTAAAGAAACAGAGATTTGGTTGAGGGATCGCCGAATGTACTCCTTCCCTATCTGGAGGAGGCGGATTTTTCCCATACTATCTAAATTAGAGACTTTATCTGAAGAAGCCAAAGTGGTCCATCTGTAGTGAGAGGAGTTCGATTCTCAAGACTTGTTACCATTTGGTCAAGCTCGTCATACAAGTTACCAAGAAGGAGTTTGGAGAGATATAAAAGTGATTTGCTTTCATGGATCAGGACAGCAAGGAATTGATAAAGCCTTTGCATAGTAACACTTCGAGAACCAAAAACCACAACATTTAACCAAAAACATAAAAAGACTGTATGTTCGTCATCAAAAATGGGATCTTTACCTTGACCCATGTTATTTTTTATGAATTCTCCATAAGAAGAACTCTTCCAATTGATTTTATATTTCTTTTCTGGTTTCATGTTCTACGTAATATCGACCCTAGAAGGATTTAACCCTGTAATAGCTGCTACATAAAAAAAGAGTTGGGCCAACCATCCCACATGGCAAGTGAAAGTTGTTAGTCGACCGACTCTAGAAGTACAAGGTAGCCCCGATCATCCAATAGTGAGTGGTAAGTTGATATTGGGATAATCGAAGCAAGTCATATATGCCATGCCAGACCCAAAAGTCTTTCTTTTCTGGTTCAATCTTTTTGAACTAGGCTATCTAGTTTACACTCTTTGAAGAAGTCTTAGGGTTGTTCCAAAATAGTTTTGTATGATCATCGAAGGAAGTCATGTATATGTCCTTTTTTATTAGCAGCTCTTGACCAGGGATAGAAGAAAAAAAAGGGAGAACTCGATCGATTTCTAAGGGGGGAAGCAAAGGGCTCAGAAAACAATGCATTTGATCATCAACAGTGAAAGAAAAAAGGATTTTTTCTGCATTGGCAACATTAATAGGGTCTTCAATAATAATATCATGATTCTGAGTTATAATTCGAAGGTTCATACATGTGATTTTTCTCCATGGTCTCTTTTCCTTTTGCGGAAGGAGAAGATTTGCTACTAGTGGCCATGGTGATTATGGAAAATGCACAGTGACGAGATGAGTAAAATAAGAATACTCCTTTATGAAATGGATATATCAGAATTAATGGTTCCAAATATATATAGCTAGTATATGAAACATACCTTGAAAAGAGAAGTAGATGGAGATGAGCTTTATGAGCAGTGAGAGGTCTAGGAAGAAGTTGCGCTCTGCTTTTAGATGCAAAACTTGAAAGATGAAATAATTTCGCACTGGTAAGAAGAAGATAAATTTAACTCTCCCGAACAATAAAAGAATGTGAAGAAGATGTTTCCTACTTTTAGGTGCAGAATTTGGAAGGTGAAATAATCTTTTGTGATGAAGAAGTTTTTGGAAAAGATTCTAAAAAGTTGATAAAGTGGTATTTATAAGCGAAATTGAAAAGTTTTTGAGTTGAGGAGAGTTGAAACGCCCAAAATTAATGGAGAAGTGTACATGATGGAACACACATTTAATGAAAGTGACGAAGTGGAGCGATTTTCAAAATTTGGTGTCAGTTGGAAATTCCAAACGTTTTGGGTTTAGATTTTGTTTTCTTAAATGTTTTAAATAAAAGAGAAAAGAAGTTTTATTGAATCGACACATTCTTTGTTTTAAAAAAAGAATCGTCAATTCAAGGGAGAAATTTGTTGGCTAAAAATAATTTTAATTTGATGATGAACAAATCAAAGACATTTGTCTAGATTATGTCGAGAAAGTGCTCAAGGTGATCGAAGAGAAATCATCAATGAGTAGGCTAGGTTGATCGAATATGTATATCGAAAATGAGGATTTGTGATCGAAGCTAAGCAACGGGGAGGCCAATAATTGAGGTAGTTGAAGACGGTTATCACACTATTATTGTGGCAGGAACATTTATGTTTGATTTTCTTGTATGTGGAGCACGTGAAAGAATGTTGATTGGTTAAAAATGGCTATAAATAGACATAGTTTGAAAGGAACAGAAATCGAAATTTATTTTTAGAAAAAAACTCTTACAATATCACATCCCTAGAGACTTTCTGATCTTGCTCAAAGTTTATTTTTTCTGTAGAGTTTATTCCATCGTCTTTACTTTTCATTTTAATTTCCCTTACAAATTTTCTTTCCAGCGATTTACTTTTCCTACAAACTCCTTTTCTTTCGTTCTTTGATTTCAATGTATTCGAATCTTAAAATCCTTTGATCATATCAAAGGCAATGTTATTGCTTCCTTTTAATTTAGCCGTTTACTTTATTTCTCTTGTATCTTTTCCATTTCAAATCTTGTAATTTTTGTCTTTTGTTTCTACGTTCTTTCTTTTCATCACTAGTCCAACGAGAGTTTTTGATACACAATTAAAAACTAGAATTCTTAAAGAGAAGTAGGTTTCACTCCCAAATAATTAGATATCGAACCAACCCAAATTTACTAAAAATCGGCATAATACTAATTTTACTTACAGTGCAATTTGAATTGGATATTTTTTATTTTTAAGAAAATCAAATCCAAGCTGATCTGA
>NC_029791.2:125027003-125028509 GCF_000816755.2 Arachis ipaensis | reverse complement strand
TATTGTGCACTTTGCATTGGATTATATTGATTTTGATAAATAGATCCAAAATCCAACTCAATTCATACTCTTAATAAAATTGAACAGATAAATAATTTAATTTAGATCGATTTAAATTTAACGCTCTTAATTGCAAGTGTGGAAAGTAAGTAAATCCATGTTGGGCTATTCATAAATTTGAGATATTTAAAAGCAATTGTAACTTTTATTTTAATTTTAATTTTGTGTGCTTTACAATGATTTATAAATGTTGTATACTTGTATAAGCGTTCTCTAGGTTGTCCATGACAAAGCTTCCTTCAGTTATTCAAACTTAAAATAAGAGAAGTATTTTTATTTCATATACTTATAGATTATTATGTGAATCGACAACTTTTGGAAAATAACAAAACTAATAATTAATCAATAATCTCGCTTGTCCATAAGTAAACAAAAAATATCCTGATTCTTTGTCTTATGGACCGCTAATGTGGGGAATAAATTCTTTCAACTTGATTTTAACTTCTGAACCAAAGAAAATATAAAAGAAGGAAAAGTCTAGGCGACAACAACTTTATTAAATTCTGCCCAACATGTAATCAGCAAAGAAAAGTAAACCATTAGATGAAAGTTCACACCAATCTCACACCATTAAAATCATCATTGATGACTATTTGATGGCTACAAATCACAAAAGTTACTAGCCCTCTAACATTCCTCGTAAAAGAAAGAAACATTTTTTTCCCTTCTAGTAAGATTATATTACAGTAAGTCAGTAATTATAATATTTTGAAAATATTATTAAAATTAAAATAATATTTTTTATTTTTAATATTTTAAATAATTATTATTAAAAAAATATTATCTAAATATTATTTTAATTTTTGCAACATTTGCATAACACCAAAGCGTATTCTAAAATCCTAACTTTGTTTTTCAATAAACAAAGTAACGTCAATGGTTGTTTACTTTCTAGAAACCTTTTCCCATTAGATCATCGTTAACCTTTGTTCAGATGTCAATTATAGTTGCACAACCAGGAGTCGAGGACGTGGTTTGAAATCGTACTATGGTAGTGTCAATTCAATTTAAGGTGCTGAGCCCGACAAACTATTCCGACATGCTCATCCTCCAGCACGAGATGGACCCTTCAATCAGTCGTAATTGCGGAGCAAAGTGAGGCCTTCCAAAAATAATAAACAGCAGAATAGAAGAGCATCATCATGAAAGGGGAGACAATAAGCAGAGACAAGGCTAAAATATTTATATTTCGACTTTGATTTTGTTGGCATGCAACCTGGGATGCCATGCTTTACAATATCCCAACATTTGTTACATCCTTAACAAACATAAGCACCCTCACGTCACCTAAAACATCTTATCATCTTCCAACACGCTTTTCCCACTATTCAGAGTCAGACTCCACGTTGTTCATAGCTTTTAACCCTCTAGGTCTCTGCACCAAAATGAAAATTACAATATATTATAGCTGCAACCAAAGGGGGAAAGGAAAATAATGGAAGATAC
>NC_029791.2:125026263-125026881 GCF_000816755.2 Arachis ipaensis | reverse complement strand
ATTTTTGGAAATCTTCTTCTCCCTAACTTCGTACCGTTCCAAGGTAAGATCGGACAGCCATGCTCCTGGACTTACCAGCTGCAATAGATCAAAATTCCCAAATGTAAATTCACAGCACAACTCATAATGCAGCAGGAAAAACAAAAACGGAAAGAAAATACGAACAGATAGGGGGTTAGCTAATGATTCTTCCGAATGCGTGGAAAACTTAGCCCGGACAGTAAAACTATGCATGAGTTTCATCCATCCATAAAAAGTTTCATCTTAATCTTTTACCCAACCAAAAAAGGCCCAAATAATTCTTTTCGTCGACTACAACTGGCACTACCAACACTCATGCCAATAGCAGGGTGATACAAAATCCAGTATGGCAATTGGCAACCACACCATTCCGGCTTACTACTGCCATATACATCCAACATCGAAGGTCACCCTCCATAACCCAGACCCTACAAAGTACAAACCATCGCACGTGCCCCAACGAAACCCTATAACCTCATCGAAACACAGCTTCGTCGTCCCATTTTCGTTTTTCCCCTAAAATGTAGCGGACTAGCTGTAGACTTAAATAATAATAATAATAATAATAATAATAATAATAATAATAATAATAATAAT
>NC_029791.2:125013079-125026238 GCF_000816755.2 Arachis ipaensis | reverse complement strand
AGATACTTTTTGTTTTAGAGATTAATAATTTTTAATATTATTTTTATATAATACAATTATTATATTATTTTTTATAAGTCAATATTTTAATTTTTACAATAACAATTTAAAATAAGTTTTTCACTGACAATTAAATTCTCCCGTAAAATAGAGTCTTAATTTAAAATAAGTTTTTCACTGATACGGATTTTTTCATGTTATGGATTAACATATTATAAATTATTCCCAGTATAACATATTATACGCCAAAAACAAATTCAAGTTTAACTGTTAAAAAAATATTTAACGTTTCTTTTTTTAAAATACAATTCTTGAAAGTAGTAGTCGTGCTGGCCGAATCCACGAGGCCCAATTTAAAGTTAATGTTAAACCCGCATCAAGTGGTCAACTATGCCTTTAATAATACTAATACTCAAGATAAATAATAGGAAAAGTTCCGTAAAACAAAATGATTTAGTAAAATAATAGAATAAAAAATTATCACCATTAAATTTATAACTTTATCACATATGAATAGTACTATTTTACTTTGAGAGAAATTAAATATTTTTTATTCATTTTACTACTTAATAATAAGTATAGTTTCAATGTATTTTATACTAAATTAATATGTAACGAATTAGAAAAGAGTTTCATTTTTTAATTTTCAGGACTATGGTATTGATAACGGCCACCCACCCTCACTGCTCCAAGGCCGTGTCATATGCTTTTGAAAAATGGCAAAGAAGCACAAATTAAATTCCCCGTAGGCTTCCTAACAAATATTTGGTGGCCATTCGGTGTGAACCAAGCTCACCCTGACGCGTGTACCCAAATTCCACAGCTGCCAACCATATATGGCTTTCCTAGCGACGGGGCCGAATAAAATACAAAAGCAAAAACGGGGGCACCCCCGTACTAACTTGCACAAAGGGAATAAAGAATATTAAACAAAACAAAAATCACATACTAAAATATACTTTAGCTGGTGTCAATATCCACTTTAATATTTTATATGCTTGCTTACATGACAATTTTTGCAGATAATTATACCATCCTCCTCCTTGTTGAGTAACAAATCAACTTCCTAAAAGTTCTAAACAAAGTCATTTATCCAAATTCTAATTTGAAAACCGTGATATATATATATAGTTTTATTTCAAAAAAGAGACATAAAATTATTGAATCAAGTTGCATATAATATATCGTACGGAAGACAAAGTTAATAAATAATAATTGAACTTGAGGAAATTAGAATGGAAAAATAGAAATAATTAAGAGCAGAAGAAGGAGAGTTCTTACATTGAGGGTGCGTTGTATGAATTTAGCTCTCTTCTTGGGTCTCTGAGGGAGCTTTGTACCCTTAATGGCGAAAAAATCTTCTTCCTTCTCCTTGTTGGTCAAGGCAATCACGAACTTAGGTGGCCACACCTGCGGAACCGCATCCCCGCTGCCGGAGGGTGACCCACCCTTTTTGCTATCGTGCGCAGTATCCGATGAGGCAGCGGACTTATTATTGTCGTTATGGTGATGATGGTGGTGGTGGTTGTTGTTGTTGTGCGTACCTCTCTTATCGTGCGCACCCCTATCCGGCGACGCAATTCCCCTAACACCCCCGTTGCTCTGCCCTCCTACTACTCCTCTCATAGCACTTGAAGTCTCCGAGTTCCTAAAATTTACAAGAAAACACAAACAAAACTCACATGTAAGGTAATTATGTGACTATCTTAACCGTAAGAAACATGAATCCACATCACATGCGACTATATAATAAATAGCAAAAATAAAGATGCATTTGGGAGGTAGTTTAGGAGTAAAATATTGTGGAAAAGTAACTGGGGAGTAGTGAGTTTACGAAATTAACCTTGAGGGGTCGATCTAAACTAGATCGAAGGGTGAGAATAGGGAGGGGCTGGAATCTAGACGGGTTTGGCGTAAAATATGGGCTGGTATTTGGCCCCTTGCGTGACTTTGTATTTGTGTAGTGTTGCGCTGTGCTTTGAAGGTGGGTCGTTTAATTTATTTTTTTCCCTAAATGCAGTGAAATGAAATAAAAAAAAGGTTTATAGATTAGATCATGAGATATTTCATATTTGAGATGAGAGACCTTAGAGAATGAATCGAGAGGAGGAAGGAGTGTGTGATTCCCTATAACGGGTACAGCTGGTTCCGCGGGATATTTGGAGCCGTTGGATCTTAGAGTGCTTTTGGGTAAAGCAAAGATGGAGATTGCTACGTGGTGAGATGTTAAATGGAAGTGACCGGATCTGAGACCTGGTCCCTTCATCCGACGGCTAAAGTAGAAAAGGACTTTTTGTTAAACACGTGGATGGAAAATGTCCATTCCATGTTTCCAACAGAGTCTGTAGTAATTGTTGATATGATATGATAAGGAAGGTGGGGTTTTTGTTTCCGCAATCCGCATCGTAGATGTAGATCCAGAACCAGAACTTGCAGAATCACTATTCCTCTCCTTATCTATCTACCTATGCCGGAGGATAGATCGAAGAATTTCTATAACTCCATCAATCATATACATGCTTACATGAAAAACAATCAAACACAGGCAGCGTATCCAAAACAGAAAATAAATAAATAGTTAAATACATAAAAAGAATCATAAACAGAGAAAAGCTTTAATTGCCACAATAAATGAAATACCAGATGAAGATTTCACAGAGCTGGAGAAACTATCTACATACATTTTAGGCAGATTTTGCGAATCATATGCATAAAACACGAGAAATATAAAAACGGAAAAATAGCAGAACCCAAGAAATTTCAAACATGAACTCTGACATTTACCTGATTGGGATTATTAGAATCGTTAGTTGTTAGTTAACGATTACCACGCTAATACGAAAGAGTATAAAGAAGGCAGTTATGAACTAGATTTATATATTTTATGTGTCTAAATATTCAAGGCGTTGATCCTAATTCTGTTGGGCATTTTCCTTACTTAGAGGTAATAATATCTAAGTCCAAATATAATTTGAAAGGAAGAAAGGAAGGGGATCTCACGCACATACCGTGAGCTCCTCTTTATTCTTCAATTCGGATGAGGCAACCGCAAGGACCTGACCAATTGGAGAGTGGACAAAATATAAGCCTCTTAGTCATGATAAATGCTTATCATTCAGCCCAGTTAGGTACAATAATAACTCAGCCCAATTTTTAATACTATGGAAACATTTTTTAAGCCGGTGATTCTTTGCCTGACATTTGAGACTCACAAGTTGCCATCACCATATATAGTCGGCCATCGCACCAATAATTATGGCGGAAATGGGGAGCGAAACAAGATTTAAAGGTGCTACCATACATGCATGCATAGTTAGTTCCACAAACCTGCCCCACTACTTGGCCACTACTCTTTCAGTTTCTTTCAACTCATGCTTTCCCACCTATGCCACTTTTGTTTTCTATTGAACAACCGAGAAAACACTATTCACTGCTACAGAGTTATCCGATAACATATTTTACACCACCTCCATATGCTTGATTAGAAATTAAAACAAATCTAGATTAAAATTCGTAATGGAATATTTTCATCGATAACCACAACAAGAAAAGAAAACAAATCCTTTGCTGAAAATAATTACACAACACATGTGGACGATAAGTCCACAATACAAGCCCCGACTCGTTGGATTTTTTAATTTATATTTCACATAGAAAAAGCAAGAGCATGGCCCACGCGCCAGTGCGCCACCAACACGAACCTTACCCTTGTCATCAAGATAGGTTAAGACTTAAGATACTAATCAAGCCAAAAAAAAATAATAATAAAAATAAAAAGAAAGGAAACTATAAATCATGCTCTAAAAAATTTTTGGTACATAAATTAATATAAATTTCATAGGAAAAATATAAAACACAAAAATCTCTTATTTCTCCTTTATTTTGTTACTCTTTCTTTTCATTCTAAAATTGTACCCGTTCAGATCTAAAGCCGTGGACAACGCATCTGAATCTGGGACTCTCTTCAGTCACAATCAAAAGGGAATAAAAAAGCAGGCATTAAATTCAAACACAGAATTACAGTTCACTTATTAATATGAAGGAAGATTTGAATGCAGAAGAAAACAGAGAAGGAGCATGGTAATTGGCAATTCAGTTACCTGAGAATTCGTTGCTGCGGCGAAGATGGGCGTTGACGGAGATTGGGATATCCGTTAGTTTGATGATGATTATGATTATTATTGGCGAGGGTAATATTGTTATTATTGAGACCAAGTGGGGGCTTATTTAAAGAGTCTTTATCGGTTCTAACGACCCGGCGATCCACCCGAACCGTTGTCCTCTGGACCGGTGCAGAAGAGTCATCTTTGTCCTTGTCCTTAACCTGCACCTTCATGCACCTTAGTCTTTTCCGGTTCCCCCACTGCAACACCAAATCCGGCGTCGTTGTGTGCCTCGTCCCATCGGAACTCGCCCTTAACACCAAAGACCCTTCCCCACCTCCGCCGTTAACGTTATTGCTGCTCCGAACAACCGAAGAAGACTCTTTATCCATCTCCTCTTTGTTGTTCCACCTGTGCCATTGAAAAGGTCAAGTAACCGCTGTAATTTCTTATATTATGACAAGAAGCTATTAAAATCATACATTGGTACATCTTTTTTCATGTAAGCAATTGAGATTGGCTTTGATTTTGAACTTAATAATCTACGAGATGTGCATCCAAGTGTCTACGATTTCCAATGAATAGAGAAAGGATAAAAGAGATGAGAATTGTGTGAGGCGTGAGGCGTGAGGCGTGAGACGTGAGCATCTTTTACAGCTTCACTGAGTCAACATCGAAAGATGGACGATGGCAAACAAATGAGGGAGGCGCAGATATTATTGAAATATTTTTGGTAATCCAGTTTTACATTGAAAATCGGAGCCTCCAAGTTCGAATTGTTTTCCCCCAATTCTGAAAACCAAGACAATGTGGAAAAATCGAACAACGAGGTGGAAGAAGAAGTTATAAATACAGAAAAGGGGAAAATGAAAACGGAACTGAGACCAGAGATTTTTGCAAGCCATTAATTGATATTAAAGAATAAGAAGAAAGAAAACAGAGAGAGCCACCAAAATAGGAGTGAGGAAAAGAGATCGAGGAAACTGCAAAGGAGTAATGAAAATCAATGTCTCTCACGTAAACTTACACTTGATGAACAATCAATTCCTTCTGGAACTACCGCAACCGAAGAAAATAAACAAGCGAGTTTTCGATTTCCTGCAGAAGAAGAAAACGTAAGGAAGGAGAGAAAGAGAGATGAATCAGAGAAGCTATAGCCAGCAGATAGAAACGAACATCAAAATTGGATTCACCGCTGCAAGGTTGCGATGAGGAGAATCAAACGCACACAGTTCCAGCTCTGATTAACTTTGTTTAGTTTCTCACCTAAATCTGGTTCCCCTGTCGCATGAGACGGAGAAAGCTTCCCGATTTCAGTTCCTAGGCTCTGCAGAAATGCGAATCTATGTCTAAAATCCAAATAATGGCGACATTTCAGAGCTTCTGTCTCCGACTATGGCTGTAAAATCAAGTCGGCCACGATCGTCCCTGTAATACAGGACTATCGAAGTTCAGAGCTCCAAAATCCGTGATTTTCCAAGAAAAAAATGTATCTGCAGATGCACCAGAAATGGCAAACAAACCAACTTAGCACAGAGAAGAGAAGGGGGAAAAAAAGGAAGAGAAGAAAACTCCGGCTCAATTCCCTACCTTAAGAAGGGAAAAATCTTCACGAGCGCTAGAATATATCAATGAAACTAAGGAAATCTAATTCACTTGAGAATTCCAAAATCAAACTCTGCTATAATCCGGCAAATCCTCTCTGAACATGCATCTGCAAACAAAAATGAGCCACCAACACAAAATAAAAAACAATCCAAACTCCACATAGAAAACTGAAAAAGACGAGCTTCTTCACCGTGAAGATAAACAAAAGGACATAATCGAAAAGAGAAATTGAGGCCTTGTAAATTGTAGACCTCATTCAATTTGAGAAAAGTGGCAGATCCTCAACATTCACCGTGTTCAGCAGAAAAAAATGGCGAGAGAAAGCGCTACTAGCTTGAAGGAGATAGATATATATATAAATATAATGAGAAAGACACAGAGGACAAAGAAGAAGAAGAAGGGGGAAGGGTAGAGAAGGAGCTGGTTGTTCTGGTTTCTTTTCTGATAGAACGAAAATGGTGAGGAGCATGGTTTATGTTTATATACATCATTGTGCTACACTCCTTATCACCAACCGTCCACTCCCACAACTTGTGACCGTAGATCAACGATCTCACGGCTCATATCTATCGCAACCCTAAACCATTCACGGTTCACCCTATTTCAAACCCGTTACCTCAATACTTCCCCTCAGCCCTTAACGCCGTTAGTTAATGTTTGCAGTTTCCTTACGGCGTTAAGTACTTTGACGGAATCAGTTCAGTCGTCAGATCCCAATTATTAATTGCTACTTATTTTTGTACATTAATTTTTTTCTTTTCTTTTCTTGTTTGGGTCTCAGTTGAGTTGAGTTGAGTTAAGTAGATGAGTCCATTACCGCGCCCAGAACCAGAAATGATATTTATTGGGCTGGGTGCAGGATGTTTAACTTAACTAGGGTTAGTTAACCCTGTTTTGGGGGTAAACTGGAACCTAGGAACCGGTTATGTAAGACTTAGACCTAGTAACTGTGGGTATGGTTCGATGACAGTTGTGTTTGTGATGTTGGGTGTACGTGGATGGGACTTGGAATGGGTATAGTATAAATAATGAAAGCTTAACTTGAATCTAGCAAGCAACTACGGATTGACCAGATCTTCACCTCCCCATTTATTTGCATTTTACCGTGCAAGTTAAAAATAATAAATATTATTTAGTATGACTATAAAATATATTAGTTTATTATCGTATATGTAAAATTTTAAATCTTTAATATCTTATACATAATATTCTGATATAGAAACACTATTTTAATATTTCTTTCTGTTAAGTGCGTGGTTTATTTCCAATTTTTTTCTCATAATATTCATAAATTGTTTTAAGGATAATTTATTTAAATAAAATATTTGAGATTTATATTTATGCAAATACAACCATTTTAAATTGATTATATGTGTGTTTTATGTTAAACTGCAAAATTTCTATTACATTTTATCATTTACA
Organism: Arachis ipaensis; assembly: GCF_000816755.2. Classification (NCBI taxonomy): domain Eukaryota; kingdom Viridiplantae; phylum Streptophyta; class Magnoliopsida; order Fabales; family Fabaceae; genus Arachis; species Arachis ipaensis. The sequence continues at coordinate 125,019,105 of NC_029791.2, read as the reverse complement.
CATGAATCGTGGAATCCCTACTACGGTTTATGAATAGCTAAGTTTGTATATAAACTGCGATATCAAGGGACGGATTATATTCTTGAGTGTGTGAGTAGTTGGAATTGAGAGAATTTGGGAGAGAAAGCGACAACGATACTCTAGCGGGGTGAAGTCATGGAAAACCAAGATCGTTTGTACCGTTTGATTGGTATCGAATTAATTTTTTCGCTAATTAATTAATGTGTTAGACTTTTATTGGTCAATTATTTAATTTATAAATAATTAACAGTTTAGTGATTTATCTGTTAAAATTTGATTAGAACCAAATTATTTTTTTGCATGATGCAACAGACTAGGTGTATTTGTAGCTTTAGGAGGCAATAGAATATGCTTCTACATGACCGGATCAGACCTTATTTGGTTTTATGAATTTTTTCCAAAGCAATGCACTAGCATAAAAAACTCTCTTCCTTACTAGACATTGTAAAAGTACTACTTTTCTTAATAATTGGCTTCAGTTAGTATATATAGAGTCGTAGCTCTTCATAAACCGTAGTAGGGGTTCCACGGTTTATGTGTAAATCTGCCTCTTTATAAACCGTGATAGGGATTCCACGGTTTATGTGTAAATGGTAAAACTTAGCTCTTTACTCATTCCAAGTCATCCGCATGTATGACCCATGCGTACGCATGACTTGCATTATGGAATTGAATATTTTTCGTACGTGTTTCCGTGTGTATGCGCCAAAGGGAACTCGTGCGTACGTACGACTGTCCTGTTTTTTTAGAAAATGTTGATTTTAACTATTTTTGTCTATCCAATCTACTTTTTCACCTCTGTAACTCCTGTTTAAGGTCCGCTAACTAGCTTTTAGGCTCTGAAACGAGTGAGAGTGTATTGAATGGATTAAACTAATATGTTTGAGTAGGATGGAGAATTGAAGAATCTAAGTTAATGATAATTGATGAAAGATTGTGGTTAATGAACCTGCTAATTACAAAAATGATTAAAGACATGAATGATAAGACTGATGACGATCTCAATTACTGTATTCTGGCAAGGTCAGTGGTATAATCCGCTTGCATACTGAAATAATGCTTACTTTTGGCAAGAACGTGGCAAGGACGGTGGTAAATCCCGCTTGCGCACTGAGCTGAGATATACCAGAACAAGGATGGTGGTAGATTCCGCTTGTTCCATGGTTCTCTCTGTTTTGTAAGGTGGTAAGGCACTAATCCCTGGATCAGTATGGCACAGTTTCACAGGGGAAGGTGGTATGGTACTCTTTCTGGATTTATACCCCCTGATGTTTGCATCCAAGAGTAGGTGGTAGGACACTAATCCCTAAATTATATGCCTCCTGGAGATGCGCAATCAGAGAGACAATATACAGGTTAGCTATTGGATGTGTCGGGTTCTGGTAGTGTAACCGACACGTGAGCTCATGGCCAGTAGGATAGGTAGGTATCATGTGCATTTATGTGAAATTGTTTAAGTATGCATCTTGTACTTGGATTGTCTATGAGTATATCTCTGCTTAACTGCTATTTGATATATTTGCTGTAATTACTTTTGATTGTGTTTGCACCCTATTACTTATGTTTGTTTCTGCTTAATATTTACTGAATTCAATACCGAAATTCTGTGGTATTGAATTAAAAAGAGAAAGGTTGAGAGGAGCGTTAGAGAGAACTTGAGATTATGAATCATTGACATAGAAAAGTATGTAGTATGTTTACCCTGTTTTGGATTAGTATGACCCTAAGCTTTGATCTTGTTTGTCAGAGTTTAGGATTGTCTAGTGAATTCGTATGGTTTTACATCGTCTTTTTTTGGAATTATTATCCTGCTGGGAATCTTTTGGTTCTCACCTATTTTGAAAATTCTCTGTTTTTCAGATACAAGACATGACGCATCTCGTTGAGCATGCTAGATTCTCTGTGGAAAGTGAAGATTTTATTTTGGGAGTTATATTTTGTAGCTAGTTTATATGTATTCTCCACTTTTGTATATTAACTTGTATATCCCTCTTAGAAATTACGACTATAGCGTAAGAATTTGTGTGGTAAGATGTTGCATTGCCTTCTATTATTTGTTTTATAAATTAGTAATCATAATTATAAAATTCTTATAATAATTGCAAGTTTGTTGAACTAAGAGTAAAAATTAAAATTATTGGGTAAAAATAGATAATTATGGACTGAAAAAATACGAAGAATATGAATGAGATAGAAATGAGGGAAAAAAATAATTAGAACATTACACCTAAGCCATGTAGTTTGGATAAAAATCAATTTTAATATTTTAAGGAGATATATATATCCACTTTTTATAGTATAAACGCGTAATGGCACTATGGCAGGCACCAAGATCACTTGTTTTGTACCATGCCAAAGAAGAACTTTGGGCTTGGCCCTAGAGAGCAAAGCAATCAATCATCTTAAACGAACGGCATTTCCGCGGGATCCACTTTTTGGGGAATATGAGTCAAAGCAATAACAAGAATATTTCTAGTGGAACATCTTTCACAATCCCTGGAGAGATAGTTCACTAATAGACCGAGGGAAGCATTAAAAAAACTCATATAAGCAAAAAATCTCAAATATCCTTGATCGTGAGACATTTTTGAGGTATGTAGTTAATATTTTTTTAGAGGCTTTATCATATTTAGTCAGAAGAGTTTAGGTAAGACTTTCAACGTGACTATCATATAAATAAAATATCTTCTGCCTGCCGTACTACACGACCTCTGACATTCTACTCATACTTTACTCTAAACTCTGAGAATCTCAACTCATATTGGAGCCGGGAAAGAAGAGATGCTGGTAATTGTAGGGCCTCAAGGCAGAGACGAGCTGGCTAGACCTCATCACAAGCCGGCCGAAATAAGCAGCTCCAAATCAAAGAAAGGTGGTAGGCCGTTGAACGCTTCAACTTGGCCACTTTCGGTGCACTTATTGGAGTGCTCTTGGGGCCTGCCTCTTTCTCAATAGAAAATGAAAACTGTCAAGATTAGCCTACTGAAATATTTTTCTTCTTATATATGTCATTTCTTTATATATATATATATAAAAGATAATTTTGTTAAAAAAGACAAATTAAAAGATATTGAATATAATATCACCTAATCATAAAAACAATATAATTTACTGTAAAAAAATTTTGTTCAATAAAAGAAATAAGTATTCCTTTAGCCTCTAAAATTTGTGGTCAAAATTAAAATCGTTCATAACATTTTTTTTTCTATTCAAAATAATTCTCAACATTGCATTTCGAATTAAAATCATCATTTTAAAGATAATAATTAAAAATATCCTTTGAAAAACTAAAGAGACCTTCGCTGTTTTTCTTCGTCTTTTCCATTTGACATTTTCTTTTCCAAAATCATGCACACACATTTAAAACTTGTTTGGAAATTATTTAATATGAGAAAATAATTATATTTTCTTTAAAAAAAAGAATTCATTTTATTTAAAATTCAATTTTATAATTTAAAATGACTATAATTGGATAAAATACTAAATTGGCCCTATACGTTTGGACTTAATCATGTTTTGATTTCTAAAGTTTAAAGTGTCCTATTTGAATCCAAAAAAGTTTCATTTAACTTTAATATAATCCTGCTGTGAAGTCAATGTTAAGTAATTAACGAAACTCAGTTTTTAGATATGGAAAACTTATATAATCAAATTCTTTGGTTGCCGAGAGGGGTTCCCCGCAGTAGAGGTGACGATGACCTTGTCCTTGTCGCCACCGGCGAACTTCTTCGCGGAAGGCGAGTTCTTAAATATGTTCTCCATGTGCTTGAACCAAGGCTAGTGGCTCGCGGTGATGCATCCGCTGCTGATGCTGTGCTTCTCGAGTTTGTACCTCTTTTTCAGGGAAGGACTTTAAGGTTTGGTGGAATAGTGACATTAATTATTTAATATTGACTTCACGGCAGGATTAAATTGAAGTTAAATGAAATTTTTTGGATTCAAATAAGACACTTTAAACGTTAGAGACCAAAACAGGATTAGGCCCAAACGTAGGGGACCAATTTAGTACTTTACCGACTATAATATATTAATAGAATAGAATTCAATTCTTTAGTTTAGACTAACTTTTATATGAATTAAATTTTTTCTTTTATAATATTATTTTTGACAAAATTATTTTATTAATTGTAAATAAGGATCTTTTTTACATTGTTTGAAAGGTGTGAAAATTGATTTAGAAATCAAATACCCTTTTGGTCTAATTTAAAAATGAGAAAAAAATGGGAATTAGAATTCTCAAAAGAATTCAAATTATTTATTTTTAGTTGTTCTAAAATAAAAAAATTCAACTCGTTAATTCTAATTCCTAGCATTCCAAGCAATAAAGTCTTCTATCATAATTTGCTCATCTTCATCATCACTTTCTTTTCCATCGTCATCATTCTGTTATCTCCAAAATAAAAATCAATTAGAAAAAGAGAAAGGGAAAGGGGCGAAGGAATTGCGGTGGAAGTACTAGGNAAGGAGAGGCAGTGGGATGGGTTTAGGGTTCTAGAAAGAGAAGACTTCTTAGAAGAGATGAGCTTGGGCTTGTTGGATTTGAGGAGCAAAGAAGACATGGTTGCTGATTCTCGATTGCAAAAGTGCAAGAAAAGAGAGTAGTAGAGGAAAAAAATGGGGGAAGAGAAGCGCGATGAATGTTTTTATTTGTTGTTTGGAAGTATGGGCGTGTGAGTTGCAAAAGAATCATTGAGAGGCTTGTAAGTTGCAGGGTCAATTCCTCTGCTCAAAAGCTTCCTTCTTATATGAGAATTCTAATAGTTTTTTTTATCTCATTGTTGTTCTCCCTGGCAATCTTCTAATTATAAGGTAGTGTTTGGAAGAGAGACTGAAATTGAGAGACAAAGATTGGAGACAGAGACTAAGAAATAGAAACTGAAATTTCCAATATTGTGTTTGATGTAAAGTGTAAAGGACCGTGTTATGTCTCAATATCCTGTTTGATTTGAGATAAATACAGAGACTAAAACAAACAAAATTACTTGAGTACCCTTTTTTCATTCTCTCTTTCTCCCTCTCCCTTTTCTTCTTCAAACAGTATAGTGACGCGTGGCAACGAAAGCGCAGGGACGAGCGGCGAGAAAGGCGCAGGGACGAGCAACAGCGAAGCCTCAGGGATGAGCGGCGGTGAAGGCGCAAGGACGCGAGAGAGTAGAGCTTCAAAGACGGAGAAGAGAGTTGGATGAGTGTGCACTGTGCAGAGAAAGGAGAAGGCCAAAGGGGTAGAGTTGGATTTTCAAGTTTGGAATTAGGGTATTTTAGACAAAAATTGTTATTTAAATTTCAGTCTTCGTCTTTAAATTTTAGTTTTCTGTGTTTTCACTTTCTGGAGGTATTAAAGGAACTGAAATTTTGGGGACGGAAACTAAAATTTTAGTTCCAGTCTTTAATCATTAAATACAATACTGAGTTGCAGTCCCCCATTATCAGTTTTAGTACCTCTTACTAAACGCTACCTAAGCAATCACCTTAATAAAAATAAAGATCAATTTTTTGAATTGTGTCAATGAAAACTCAACATCCAATTTGATTATTCACTTATGATATGACAAATAAGAATCTATTTGTGAAATCTTTTCTTGTTGGGGTAGTATTTGTAGTTTCAAGATTCTTAATTGTAATAAGAAAAGGTAGAGTGATGTTGATAGAAAAGAGAAGGAGAGCAAAAATGAAAGAATGATTATGAAGGTGTGACGGTGGTGGTATATGTGTTGGAGATAGAATTTTTGAGAAGGAGTAAGATGAGAATTTTGGAGAAGGAGTAAGATGATGAAGAGGTAAAGGAGTTGTGAATTTTTCATTTTTATCAAGGGTAATTTAGTTTAAAAATTAATGTTTTGATAAAAAAATGATAATTTTAAAATAATTATAATGTTAAGGACGATTTAAAAAAAATATTAAAAATAATTTTAATTTTAGACATAGATTTTGAGAAGCAAAAAAATACTTATTCCTCTCAATAAACTATTATGTATTCATGACTAAACAAATTTCACAAGGTTAGA
>NC_029791.2:125005537-125013030 GCF_000816755.2 Arachis ipaensis | reverse complement strand
GATGTATTTTAAATTTGATTTAATGAATATGTAGGTCCAATAGTTTAATGATTATTAATAATTTTACTATAGTTTAAAAGAATTTAATCCAATTTGTATATTGATTAAATTAAATATTTATAGTTAAGTAGTTGGAGTAATCTCTGATAGTTCGGTTTTGTAATATCAAGCATAAAGCTTAATATTTGAATTAAACTCTAAAATGATCTTTGAAATTCGTTGTTTGCACCGAAAAAAAATTTAAAATTTTAATTGCATCATAAAAGTCCTCAAAATTAAAAAAACTTGCATCAATATTAATCCCCACTCCCTTTTTATCCGTTACACATCACGCTATGAGTGATTTGACACATATTCTTTTACATTGGACTAGATGAAACGACGTTATTTTAGTTTTGACGCTGAATGCATGATAAAATAACATTATTTAAGAACCACAAAACATCTTATTCCCCACAAGAAAATATATGACCATTAAGGTGAAACAACATTGTTTTGCCAAGTATTTAGCATCAAAACTAAAACAAAATTGTTTCGTTTAGTCCAACATAAAAATGATGTGTCAGGTCACTCACAGAATAAAGAATAACTCAATAAAAAGAGAATGAGAAACCAACAGAGTGAAATTTTTTTAATCTTAAGAATATTTATATTGCAATTAGGATCTTAAAGGCTTCTTCAGTACAAACGACCAATTTCAAAAATTACTATGAGACTTTTTAATATTCACACGATAAAATAAATTAATTTAGGGATCAAACTATAAAAATCTATATTATTTGGACGTTGAAAATTCAGCCCCTTTTGACATTTTTACAGAGACTCCAATGATTTTCGTAGCTAACTACTTATTTCTTTACTTATATAAGAAATAGATGAATTTTCTATGGGTATAAGATTATACTAGAGATCATCCTTAAGTTCATACATTTTTACATTAGTCTTGGAATGACTCACAGAGCATATCCAAAAGCCTGTTCCATGGTGCATACTTTTTGCCGATGATATCGTTTTTATGGGAGAGTCAAGAGAATACCTAAATAAAAAATTGGATTTATGGAGAGAAGTTCTAGAAGTGTATGGTTTGCGCATAAGCCGTAGCAAGACGGAATATATGGAATGTAAGTTTGACCGCCGAAGGAAAAACTCTAATACAGAAGTGAAGATTGGAAAAATTATCCTACAAAAAGTTAAAAGTTTTAAGTATCTTGGGTGTATCATACATGATAATAGAGAGATTGAACAAGATGTAAATCATAGGATCCAAGCAAGTTGGTCAAAATGGTGGAGTGTGTCTAGTTTTATATGTGATAAAAAAAATGTCTTTAAAACTTAAAAGTAAATTTTATCGCAGTGCTATCAGACCGGTTATGCTTTATCGTATAAAGTGTTGGGCGGCCAAAAGGGAGCACGAACATAAGTTAAGTCTGGCAGAGATGAAAATGTTGAGATGGATGAGTGGTCATACACGATTGGATAAAATAAGGAACGAAGATATAAGAGAGAGAATTGGGATAGCACCTATTATGGAAAAGATGGTAAAATCGCCTCTCAAGTGGTTTAGACATATGAGAAGAAGACCAACAGACACTCAGTCAGGAAGGTGGATGAGATGGAAGATGGACAAGGGGTGAAAAACAGAAGAAGATCTAGGAAGACCATCCATGAAGTGGTCAAACGAGATCTACATGTAAACTATCTCTCTGCAGACATGATACATGACAGAACTCAATGACATTGTTTGATTCATAAAGTCGATCCCACCTAGTGGGACAAGGCTTTATTGTTGTTGTTTGTATTATTTGAGTTAGAGTCCCGCTAGGGAGCCAATGGGGTATTTGTATAATGTGTACAATGGGCTGCTTATTTAGCCTAATATGAGTTAAAAATAAAAATTACCCACGAAATAATAAATTTAAAAACTCTTATTCAGGTATTTCACATCAAAATTCAAATTTCAAATTCTCCAATTTTAAATTTCAAATTTTTAAAAAATCCAGTTAGTTATTTCAAAAAAATAACCATCTGAAATCCTTCAATACTCTCTTCTTTTTCAACCGGCAGCCACCCCACCTTCATCAATAATCATCCCATTTCACCGTCGCTACTTGGCTTGCCACACGCCACTCACCCTTAATAAAAATAACCATCCACTTAAGGATAAAAATAATCATCCACATACCTAATGAATTGAACATCTAATATATTTTAATTATATATAACTAAACTCAAGCTAATCAAAATAATCATCTACATAAAAAATAAAATAACCATCCACATACCTACTAAAATGACCATCCTAAATTGACCATTAAAATAGAAGATGAATAAACAGAAGAAACTATTATTGTGGTGAAACATAATTTTAAAAGACTAGTCATGACAAAAGCAGCACTGTTGTAAAGCATATGGCTCAAATCATGAAAGAAACTAACCATGCTTGGATCTGAAGAAGAGCATGGTGGTATCATCGGTGAGAAGAGGCTTGAAGGAATGGGAGAAAGCGAAGCCGGTTCGGAAGAGAGGCACGAAAACAGCGACAGCAACGTTAGGCTTAGCGTCGGAGGACGAGGCGCATCGAACTGACCGGCGGAGCTGAGAACGGTATTGGTGGGAGGATGCGGCGGCCTCAGTATGGCCGGCGAAAAATTCAGTGACGCGAGGTGAGAACCGAAGACGATGACTGTAAATTTTAGACGTGTATTAAAAGTTACGGTAAGATTAGAAATAACTGTACATAGTATGAATAGATTTAAATACTAATCTTAATTTTTAATTTTAATTTTACCTTTTTTTTTAATTCATTGTACACAATATTAGTTCCCAATACTTTCTCTTTGAGTTATCAAGACTAGGAATACCCGAAGGGTCATTGGCTCATTGCCAAGTTTAAAAAAATGCATTGTAATTTTTTAAAGATTCAAGTAAAATATTTAGACCAAATATAATATATTTACCATACCATGGAGATTCTACTAAAATTTTACCAAATAACAGGTTACTGTATGATCTTGGCATCGATGCATGACATTATCCTGGAGGGTCCAATGGAACTTCATGGTCCACTATTCCTCCTTCAATAAAATGCCTTAATTACAACGGACACACAATCAGAGGAGGTTCCCCGCTTCCCATCCTCCCATTTGTATATTTACAAAACTAGCATGTGAGAAATCATCACCAATGTATATATTGTATATTCATTTTAATTGTAACAGTGGTCTTTAATGGAGCAAATTCTCGGAACTATGCACTGAAACCCCCGTGTAATGAACTCCATGGATTGGATGGAACACTTGTGCATGCATGTGCTGAGGCATCAGCCAATTGCTCCCTCCTTATGCCTGCATTGCAGAAGTTTGCAAAGGATCTCATGTGTTTCATTCCATACTGAGACAAGGATCCGCAATGCGTCTCAAAAGTCGTAACCTGCATCAACAATAGATTAAGGTGTAACAAGAAGTCAAGAATCATAGAATTATTAATAATAATAATAAAACAAAAATCATAAAATGAATAATTGAAAACAGTACCAGTGATTTCAGGCAGTCCCAGTCATCAACAAGTGGCTCCCCAGAAGGTCTAACACTGCTAAGTATTTCTTGACCTTTTTCAATGCCGAATAAGAGCTTTCCAATAAGTTTGACGCTGCTGTCTATATGCATTCTGTGAGACATTACTTCCATAACTTGTTTCTCTGCTGCAGCTTTCCTTGGAGAACCCTCAGGAGCTTTGAGGTACTGACAAACGAGAAACAGAAGATGATGTCAACAGGTAGATAAACCAGAAAATAAGTGTCAAGTGTCAACAAATAACGATCTTTATTTCATCGTGTAGACTCAGACATTAATGCCAACATTCCCAATCTAGTTCAAGTTCTGCATCCGAATAAATAACCCATATTCGGTTTAGAGGAAACCATTGTAAACAGAACAGGCATTCATCTAAAGTTCTAACTGAAGCATAGAGTTCCTAGGGTTTACCAAATTAAATCAGCCATAGAATATCTTGCTAATGGAATCTACTCTAATGGCACATTCAGGGCAAGGAGTGGTAGATTCTATGGAGTAACCTCAAATGGAATAGCCATTCCCAGCGTTAAGCTTCATAAGTTCAGGAACAAAACAACATTCAATTGTTTTGTACTTACAATAAATCAACGATAAGCCTCATTCCAAGTAATGGTGGATCACAATCCAAGTATCAGACAAGAAGCTAGACCTGAACTCCCAATACCATTCTCATATATCTTCATTGTTCAATACTAACTTATGCTATCCTTCATTAAATTTCAATGCTAGAATGATGAGAAAAATATATCTACCACTCAATCTGCTCCATTTTCAAATTTGGGTACACAAGGAGGACATAGCAAAGAAATAATTTGAACAGGAATAAAGTAAAATATTTCACAAAATGATACCTTATCCCAGAAATGGACAAGATCTGCATCACGTTGGTTTACTGCTGTCTTTGACGGTAGCTTCAAGGAGTTGTTATCCACAAACGTAAAATTTTCATTAGCTGGATTTGTACCCAAATATAGGAAGAGATTATTACTGCTAATCCCTATATCACCATATTGCATCACATGAGAGCCATACATTGAATTTCCATTGAAAGTCCTTTCTTTAACCTGGGAACACAGGAATAACAAAATTTTTCTCACTCAATTCATGCACACATTCTACAATTTTGAGACCAGAAAATCTTTAGGCCAATCAACATACACAATTTTGAAAACAAACAAAATTTTCTCCCATCCATTTAAGAAACCAAGGTATAAATCTACATTCCTCAGTTAATATTAGTTGATTATCTAAAACAACTAAGTTAGCAATAGGATCTTACCAATTGGTATTGTTGGTGCAAAGTTTCTGTATGTAAATTGTGTATGGCACTGTTCAAGAGTAAGGAGAACAAAACAAAGAATCAGTACCATAAAAGAACTTGCAGTAAAAAAGGAGGGATGAAAAAGATTGCCTTTTCCTTCTAGAACAAAATGCGTTCAGCAAATTACAAATACAAGGTATATAAAATCCTAATATTGACATGCTCTCATCATAGCAACCAATTGTTTTCAACACTTCATGGTGATAGTCTGGGAACAGATAACACACTCAATAAACCTTATTTAATTATAGCTCTCATATAATTTATAATTAATTATAGAGTCAGCAAATTATATAGGAAAAAGATTTATTTATTCTATATGCTATTTTCATACCTGTCTTCCATCCAAGCAACACTGTATAGGTCACCTAGACAGGTTCCAAATTCTGGTGGAGGACTAGGATTCTCCCCAGGGCAATATGTTCCCCAACTGCTTTCTTCTGCGTTTGCGGCTGTTGTTGCATAGATATTCAGACCTTCTGGAAGAAGGCCTTCAAAGATACTTCCAGATTCACATGCCTCGAGATAAAATACCTGCACCAGCATTACGTAAATCCAAAGAATTGGGAAATATCTCAACAAAGATTGATATAAACATTAATCAAGCAACGTATAGTATGCAAGTAACTTACCATGCTTTTATATGTTCCAGAAGCATGCTTCTTCTTCAAGACTTCGATCAGATCAGATGCATATAAGTAAGGACTAGTAGGCATCCCTGAAATCCATCCCAGTTCCCACAAAATATTAGACCATATAAGAGCTTCAAAAGGGCAGATATCATTGTTATGAGAAGAGTTGTATTGTGTAAGGATGCAAAGCAAAATTTTAGTAAAAGGATCACAAATGAAGACAATTTTGACTGGAATAAAGGGATCACGTCCAATCAATTCAGTTTTCTCTCTATCATTCTTATCTTGACACACTAAAAACAAAAAAGAAAAAAACTAAAAGACAATTTTAACCGTAAAAATAACCAGATAACAGAACATAACTTCTTTCACTGTTTCACTCCATGTTAGCAAATAAACCCAAAATGCTACAGCAAACACTATTTGCAAGTAATACTCCCCAGTAGAAGACAACCCATAGTACCATGCTGAAAAAGGATACAATCAACACATACACAATCCATGATTTTCGTCATAAAGTCCCTTTGGAAGAATTCAGAGCTACTTACCAAGCACCCCAGGACCCCCATGATCACTATAGTATATAAATATATGATCATTGGGACCACTATCCACAACCTTCCCACTGCCACCTGTAAGAGCGGACTTATTTCCAAGTATAGCAGCAAAAAAGTTGTTTACAGTAACATCTCCACCAACATAATCCTATCATAACAAAGTTCATATCAGAAGACTTTTTAAGTTTCAAACAGAATCAGGATTTGCAATAACAAGATCTCAAACCTTTGGAACTCCTTTGTAAACATCATCTCCATGTGGACTGTTAATGATGACTCCGGGCCTTGGGTTCTCTTCATTGAAAGCAATGTCATCATACATAAACACAATGATGTTTTCTTCTTTGAGACCACCTTTTCTCAGTAATTGATACGCATGACAAACATCAGCCTGAAAAAAGATGAAGCCTCATCAATCATCACTCATCAGTGAAACAAACCAAGTAATACAGTCCAAATGGTAAATTAGTACTAACAGCTGAATCAGCAAGTTATATAGACCAATCACCAATGACCACAGATTAAGTTGACCAAACTGAACAACCCAAACCCAGAACAAAACAGAGAGCAGTTTCTTTTTGATACGTGGAACACAAATTATCAATTATTGCAGGCTTTTGTTTCAGTGCAGTATAGACGTTAGATCCTCCAAGGGCCACTATTCACAATTCACCTTTAGAATCTAAGGTGCAAGTAGCTGAGGCGAATGCAGAATCTGCATCAAATGCCGATTTTAACCTAGACTGAAATAAAAGAAAATAGTATTCTAAATGCTGTCAACTAAACAAGATGCCCACGAACCAGTGGAACAGGAAAAACAATATGAAAACCGAAGGACAGTGATAAGCAACAGTTCATCAATTTCATACTAAACAGTCAAACAAAGAAGGAACAAAATACTGACAAGGGAAAGCGTTGAGGAAAGGAAAGCATAAGAAGAAAAAAAAAATTGAAGCTTGAAAGAACGGGAGTATAAGAATGACGGTACCTGATGTCTGTAATTCCAGTAGCCATTGGAACCAGCGATTAAAATGGCCCAGCGAGTTCCTTCCTCCACGTTGTCGCCGTCGTCGGAAGGCGCTTTGAAGAATCTGGAAGCTTCGGAAGGAAGGCGGATAACTTCTCGGTCGGGGTCTCGGACGGCGGAGACAAGGACGGCGAGGAAGGCCGCGAGCAGAAAGAGGAGAGAACGGCCCATTGGGCTGGAAAAGAAAGAGAGGGAGAAAGGGGTTTGAAGATTAGGTGAGAGGAGAAGAAGGAGATGAATAAAGAAAGGGAGCACTACTCCCTTCCCTCATATATATATTGGTATTCCCCCAATTCAATATTTCATGTTGTCGTGTGTATTATTATCATGAGGATGGTGTTTGTTAAGGAAAGAGACGAAGTAACGTCTCGTTGGAAGGTTCAT
>NC_029791.2:124985743-125005284 GCF_000816755.2 Arachis ipaensis | reverse complement strand
AAAAAAAATATTTTTTATGTAATAAATAAACAAAAAAGTACTTTTATATTGTTATACCCAAATATAATTAATAGATAAAAAAAAAATTTTTGCATGAGATATCCAAACATAAAATTACTTTTATTTTTTATCTTTTTTAAAAAAGATAACTCAAAAAAAATCTTTTTTTAAAAACTCATCCAAACATGTCTTACTCGTACTTTTTTTTCACCTTTCTTGCATTTTGCCTTTTTTTTTACAGAAAGAAATATTTTTCATTCGTAGAGAAGTCATTTGAGTCACAAAAAAAAAAAGAAGTCATTCCGATATTTACATCTATCATAAAAATATCACTTTTATATTTGATAATAAGAAGATAAATATAAATTTTTTTTGTTTTTTAAATTTATATATTCGTGTTGCTATTACAAGACAGTAAGATACATCTTTTTTTTATAGAATAAATTACCATTTGTATCCATGAAAGATATAAACGCTGACAAATGTATCTGTTTTGAGGGTTACCTAGGGCATGAACAGTATCCATATAAAAATAAAACGACAACTGTACCCACGGAAGATAGTTTCCGTGTGCCAAGAATACCCTAACGGACCAATTGTGTAGCCAACGTCTGGGTACTTTTGGCACACAAAAACCATCTTCCATGATTATAATTGTCATTTTATTTTTATATGAGTACATTTATCAGCATCTATATTTTTTATGGGTACAAATGGTAATTTATTCTTTTTTATATATATAAATCTAAATATTTTCAACGTCTAAAAATTTTTCTATGAACAGTAATAAACTTTTCTTATATTATTTTAGTGAAAGTGTGCATTTGAATTCTCATATGATTTAGACAAATTTATGAAGATAGATATTTCTGCAGAAATAAAGTATTCAGATTCGTTTTCACTTTGACTCGTGATCTCATAAAGTTTATTAAAGTTTGACCAGTTGAAAATAGGCATGCATGAGATTATTTTTGTATGTAATTTCTGAATGTTCTCATCTAAATTTGATCTATATTGTTGAGTATATTAATATGGTGATTATCCTAGTTTCGTTGCAACACTAATATGATAAAAGCTGCAGTAATTTCATAGCTGATATATGAGATGGACCAGATTATTAAAGTAATAAAAGAAATAGCATTTAGATGCGCGCATAAAGTTTATAAGATGTGATTATCTCAGAAAAGTATATATGTATAGCTCAAGTGTGAGATTTTTAAGAAATTATTATTTTCTAATATATTTATAGACAATACATATATTAATTATAATCGCAAATTAAGTTATTTTACATTAAATGACTTATATAACGGTGATCTCATTTATTGTTATAAATGTTGAATTAAATAAGTCATTATTACTTTTGATTTGAAATTAAACGAGAATAAAACTAAAGATACTATTTTATTTGGATTTTAGGATTTAATGGGTATCACACTCAAATATAAATAGTGATTTCAGGATTTTGGTCCCAATACATCAAAATCGTCTCCGTATCTCTTTTTTCATCAAAAGAGTTACAATTCAGTTCTACCAAGGATACAAAAGACTTTGGTTGAAGAAAATCAAAGAATCAACTCTCTCAATTATACTCACGAATTCAAGTACATCTTTGCGCTCTCAAGTATCTCTTTCTTAATGATTTAACATAGATGATCTTTGGGGCTAAGAAAATCTTAGAATTTTCATGTTTAAAATGAAGCTTTTCTAAAATTATTGAACTCTTAAATTTTTATTTTATCAAGCTTCTCGTTTTAAACTATTTTTAATTTAAGAGGTAAATATCAAATTAGTATCTGAAAGATTCTGACGGTGACAAAATGGTACTTGACTTTTGTTATTGACAAAATAGCCCCTGAAATATTTTAAAATTTGACAACGTCACCCAACCGTAAAAGGATGATGTCACAGTGAACGGAAAATATTGCTGTGGCCGTTGGAAGAGAGCTTTGATGATAGCAGAAATCTCTGACGACATTTCTGGTCTTCTTCTTCTTTGCCATGGCGGAAGGGGACGCAGTGGCGAGATGTTGCCATGGCGGAGAGGACGTTTTCTTCTTCTTCTTTGCCATGGCGAAAGGGGATGCAATGGCAAGATACTGCCATGGCGGAGGGGACGTAATGGCGTGTTGAAGAAGAAAAAGCAGCGAACACAAGAATACAGCGAGGTACTGCCATGGCGGAAAGGGACATAGTGGCGTGCCATGGCGGTCTTCTTCTTGAGCTGCCATGGTGAAAGGGGACGCAGCGACGTGTTAAAGAAAAAGTAGCGAATGCGAAAAAGAAGAAGAAGGTCGCCAGAAACATCGCTGGAGCTCTTTGCCATCATCAAAGCTCTCTTTCGATGGTTACATTACCGTTTTTCGTTCACTATGACGTCATCTTTTCACAGTTAAATGATTTTATCAAATTTTTAAATTTTTCAAAAATTATTATATCAATAACAAAAGTCAGATACCATTTTATCAGTGTTATCATCTTTTAGATATCAATTTAGTATTTACCTCTTAATTTAAATATGATTGGAATATTATTTTCGCATTTTTTGAATAAGAGTTTAATTTCATTGTTTCACGTCTTTTTAATTATCGCATATATATGGAGTTCAATAAAATTAACATTATTGTATCCCCTTTTTCTCTTTCTTTAGTCTTTTTCCCCCTGTTTTTTAAGTGATTCATGCTGACTTACAAAGTTAAAGCAATACCCTTTTTTTTTATGCGTAGTAAAGCAACACATATTTGATGATACAGAATGACTTAAACGTAGGATACACTACAATAATTTCATCATATAAATAATACAGTCGATTGATATCTACAACGTTTGTTTGTTTGACTTTGTGTTGCAGTTGTGTATCCGCCAGACTGCCACCCTTTTCATCCTTACTTCCTGTCCAATCCAATATATAATAATCAATTTTTTTTGGTAGTTTATAGCAATCAATATTGATGGTGAGAGATTTTCAACTTGCTTCATTAATTAAGATTTACTTAGTTTTCATACTTACCTCGCTTAGCTTTTTCAGATTGCTTCTAAACTCATTTACAACGAAATATTAATCCTTGAACAGAATTCAGGCAAATTGCTCACACACAAAAATGCATATTCTTTGCATATCAGAAATTAATTATTCTAAAATTACACTTGATGGATAACTAACACATGTCCCGCCAAGATACCGCATGTGACTGAGGAGGTTGTTTCACGAATCAGATAAAATAATATACATTGAATGTATATCAATACAGGATGAAGCATAAAACAAATAGATTATCAGCTCAATTCATGTTAAGAGAATATAAGAAACTATCGGCAGACTTATTTTTCAAAAAAAATATGGAGTTTTTCAAGTTTTTCAATTAAGATAACTATATTTATAGTTTTAAGGTTTTTCTAAACTCTCTTGGCTTGATTATGAAGAACTAACCAAACAGTCAAACCATTCACCTTAAAAACTGTTACCTAGATTATTTCTTTATCAATAATAGGTTTACCATTGTAATTTTTATTTTTATCAACAGTGTTTCTCAACGTCGAACATGAGCACCAGCTATCAGGAATCTCAACTGAATTGTCAAGCTTATATGCTTCTGCTAGCTCATCTGCTTTGTGTACTAACTCAGAGATAAAATTTGGACCAAATACACTTCTCAGCTCCAGAGATCTGCCGCAGCACTCCTCAGTGACTTTTGGGCAGGGTATGCTGCCGTCACTCTCTGCATGCCACCCATCCCTTGACCACCCACGTGGTACAGGAATAGCCTGTGATTCCTGAGTCTGAACCTGTGATCCATTGGATTTTCCCTTTACTTCTGGTTTTGGTTCACCATGCAGATATCCGATTCCCCGGTTGACAAACCCAAACCCAATTGGATCTGGACCACCTAAAAGCTGCCCATTACGAAATTCATGGCAACAGCTGAGACACAGGTCAAAAGAGCATGTTTCACAGCTGTTGCCATGAATTTCGTAATGAGCAGCTTTTAGGTGGTCCAGATCATTAAAAGAAATAGCAATAAAAACTAAGTACGGTTATTGTTGTGATAAGGATACTTTATCATACCTTACGTGGATGACCATTTTCCATGATATATAATTTCTCAAGAATGACTTCATTTAATATGAAGTTGAAAAAGTTACCTAATGTACGTGTATAAATAGAGGCTTAAGCCTCTAACAATTACACACAAGCAATAATACAAATACAAAATCTTCTCTTTCTTTCTACGTACAAAAGTTCTTTTCTATTCATATATTACAACAACAACAGAATAAATATATTATCCTTCCTTCCTTCTCATACAAATAAATCCTCTTTTATGTTACAATCAAATACCCTTCTCCTTATATTACTATTACAATTCTTCCTCTTCTTTTATTTTATAAGTATGGCAGGGCGGAAAATGTCCCAATTCGAATTGATGTCCCAGTAGGAAAAATAGCCACTGAAGCAAATACACGCCAGAAGCGTGGCAGGCCTGTCGGTTCTAAAGATAGAAATACTCGAAAGAGAAAAGAGGTAAATACTATTCCTGTTGAAAAAGACATAGTAGAGACACCCGCAGTTGTCCAAAATTCTGATATAACGCCAGAAGACGTTCAGGTACCTGAAAATTGTGAAAATGACGAGATCTCTACTCAATAAAAATAGACGAGTGAACAAACCAATCGACCAACCTAAATTTGTTTAATTCTTTATATCTCTAACATTATTCATATATAAAGATACTACTTTATGATAGAAACGAATTTGAATCCTCTAAATTTTAAATTTTTACTTTAGAGGATAAAGTGTGATATCTCATTCTTGAATAGTTTTTCTCTCATATTTTCTTTTAGTTTCAATAAATAGTAAGAGATCACACTTTATTCTTTAAAGTTAAATTCAAAATTTAACATTCCACCACCAAATATGGGCCCCACTTTTTGTATGTATATATTTTATGTAGTGATTTTATATTCATGAGCCCAAAATAAGAACTGAGAAGACCAACCCAAGTTAAATGATTTAAGCCCAATTATATATTTGGCCCACTCTTGCACCTACGCCATTACGGCAATACTCTTCTATTCTGTTCCGTTCCTCAACAGTGGCGCTCTGCAAAGCAAAGGTGACCAGAGCTCATCATTCCATTTTTTACTCTGCTCAGTTATTTCATCTCTGTAACTTTATGGTTTTCGCATTTTAGTTCGTTGTTTATTTCACTTATCATAATACTGTTACTGTTCCTATGTTGTTATCACCGACCTGAATGTTCTGCGCTCCATCTATTTGTTGATATGTTCAAATGAGTAACAGTTTGGGTACCCTGTGTGTAGGTTATCTGTTTGATATGGAAGGTGGAGAGAACATTCTAGATATCATTCATAATGATTATGATGATGGTGATGATGTTGAAATGGTTGATGTTGAAGAAGGAGAGTTGGTGGAACCTGATTCCCGGAATTCTTTGGGACAAAGTGAAGCTGGAGGTACCAATGAAGCAAATGAAGACTCTCATAACAAGGACCACAGGCTTAGAGCTAAAAAGAAAAGGAATAAGAGAAAGAAGAAAGCTTCAGGGTCCAACAAGGCAATTGATATAAACAGGTTTATCATTTTCTCCAATGCGAAATTTAATATTATCTTCATGAACTCATTTTAACTTTATGACCCAGTAGAATTCGGATTGTTTTATGATGTATTTAAGGCTTTTGAATTCATCTCTTCATTTTCATTTAGTTATAGAATGAAGCATTGGTCACTGCTCCTTTTTAATCCCAACCTCAATATAGTCCCTGAAACTTAATCGAATTAATGTGTAGATAAGCCTTGATTTGTTTGTATCACTGTTAACAAGTTTTTGCTGCCATCTTGTCCACATGATTGAATTTGTAATGAATTGTGTGCTTTTCAGATTTGTGATAGATGTGTGTCGCCGTTTGAAAGAGAAAAAACAATATATGGTATACACTGCTGTAGGTTGCCTTGGGATTTCTGCACTAAGCGATCTCGTCAAAGAGGTAGGTTATGTATTCCATGTCTTTAGAAAGCAAGTTTCATTTGTTCTTTTTTTTGTCCATAAGAGTGCACCATGTGACTTGGTAGTATTCAACTAGAAGTCTAGAAGATATATCTAATCAGAGGGTCTACCAACCCAATTGTTTTTCTGTCATCAAAAGCTAATCAAGGATTTGTTTCTAATGATATCTTTGTATTGGAGTTTTCAGCCTCCTTCACAAAATTTCTCTCTCTGCATCTTGTCATGTGTAGTTGTTTGCTCCCACTAGTTTCATACTTCTAAATCCTTCTTTTCCCACCCAAATTGTGTATGGTTTTCAACATCTTACATATTGTTTAGAATTGTCTTTGTTTTATGTCTTGACCTGTTTTGGCCACATGTGCAAGCTTATTAGATGATTTCCACAATGGTCTGTTCTTTTAATCACTCTCTGAAATGTGCATTTCAAATTACTATTTTTGCGTTTTGTTTTCCTTTGAATTTCTCCATTTCTTAAATGGAAATGTGGTTATGTTTGGGAGTAGGCGCAACTTACTCACCTATTGCAAGGAAAGGTGGGAGTTAAGGTTCCATCAGATTTGGAAAAGTCTTAAGCTGCTATGCTCATCAACTCTTTCAAGCATCACACAACCATTCATAGTTCTGATGTGTGTAATTTTCCCATAACATTGCAGATTTTCTTCCTGATGCTAGTTTGCTCCTTCTCCTCTGCTTGAGCCTCATTGTTCTTGAGTGAACCACTTCATTATTTACTGATTTTGAAGGTTGATATCCATTTATTTATGTTGATATGTATATGCATGTAGACTGTAGAGAATGCTTTTAGTTTTCAGTTTAAACTAAATTAAGATTTACCATGCCCTGTTGTGAAGGTGAAGGGAAACTAGTGCAATCAACTAAATCATTTTTACTCACCTAAATTTACAGAAAGTTCAGAGCCAAATTTATATCTGATTTCCTCTAAAATTACATCATATCACATTGATGGTTATCTCAATATCATTTCATTTTTTACATCGCAAGTCATCTAGTATTTTTCCCCCTGGTTAACGTCTGCATCCTTTTCTACTCTAGCTTCTTCAAGCGTTGGAAACTTGGCAGAAATTTTGAAATACTATAACCTATGAACTTAGTCCTCTATTTATATTATCTCATGGGTTTAAGCCGTAAAATTTTCCACTGATACAAACCGTGTGTTACGTGAGATGTTTGTGCACCAGGTTGCCCTTTTTTTTTTGGAGACATTGCTTACTTAAATTTCAGACTTATAGAACCAACTTGTAATTTTACTATCTTGAATCTGTCCAAATCAATACACCACAAACTTCATAATGATATGTGAAAGTCACAGGTTGATGCAATTCAGGCTTGTGGGGGCCAAAAAACAGCTGATGGCAGTCGATTCCGGACAGGGGGTGGCATACTGTGGAACATCATTAAAGTTCGAGAACCAAAGGTGTACAAAGAGATAATGAAAAAAGTAAAGGAATTCGAGGTGTGTAATTGATGTTTTTTCTAGTGCTCACACTTTTTTTCATAAGTTTTCTTTTAAAAAAAGTAATTGATAGCCAAGGTCCAAGACTCTTAAAAGTTGTTATCGGCTTTGTAGTAACTTCTATTTGTGTCATTCCTCATTATGTACAATGATGCAGAAGCAATTCAGGCAGCCATACGTTAAGCAACCACCTGTGCCAAAGAAGATAGATCCTTCGGAAGGGATCAACCTTCCGTTTGCTGACAGAGATGAGGGAAATGTTTTAGGCAGTGCCTTCCCTGCTTCCCAAATGCAAGATCAACATGAACCAGCAGCAACTTCTGAAGCGAAACCTATCCCTGTTATTCATGATAGGTTAAGGACCCCTGTTTCGTATGATGATGATCTGCTTGGAGAGGATCCAGAAAAAGATGCAACCTGATTATGGAAGTAAATAGCCCTTTATCACATGGCAAGTTTTTGGAGTTCTACTTCACCTCTTTTTCATACCCCTTTTGGACTGCTACTCTGTTCTGCTTTTCGCCCCTCCCCAACTTCTTTTTGCTATACAACTTACAAGAGATTGAGCAGTGTTTGTATATTCCTTTTTTCTTCAAAGAGAATCGTGCTAAGTATTTTTCTTTTCTTTCCCCCTTTTTTTAATTACAAAAGAATGTTGGATGTATAGTGATTTCAATTCTCTAATATGAAACGCTGCATTTGTCTAATATGAAACCTTGTCTCTGAAGAGTTCTATTAAAAATAATGAACTAAGAACTGGAGGACTTTTTGAGGATGTACTAATCACTTTCAGAGTTTGAATTTCTCTTCCATACTACTATCATTAAGTGATGTATCATGTATATAAATATATCACATTGAACTAGGCTTGCGATTCCACATTATATCATAGCAAGGCCTTTGTCAATAACGCAAGTTAGTTAACATTATTTCCAGTTTTTACATATACTAGGCTCCTTTGTTTCTTCTGCAGGAAGAGGCAAACTGCGGTGCAGTCGTCTACCTTGGAGGAAGGATATTTGCTTTTCCATGCAGCTGTAGCTGCTTCCACCACTGCCTTAGCTGCCGCTGCTTCATTCTCTGTCATCCACACGATCGAGCAAACCTCGATGTTGCTTAGTACATCCCACACCTACAACAAGATAAGAAACCTCTGAACCATAATGCTAATGTGAAATGAAAATGAAAATCAACATCCATAGATTTTCTTTCCCTCCCCCTCCCCCTTTTATTTTTCCTTTCTAAATCTTCATACACACAAGAAACCATTAGTCACACAACACATACCCCATCACTTGCAAGCACAACAAATTGGTCACTTGATGTTAGAGGGCGAAACGAAATCTCCGGAATAGCAATGATACCGTGGTCCTTAAGAATGAAATCTCCAAAAGCACGAGACATGGCTAGGCCTGGGGAGTTCTCATTGGGTAACCACACTCTTTGGATGTGTGGTTCCTCATGTAGAGCAAATACACGACCATTACAACTTCTTATTCTATCTGCTTCACCTGCATTGGGTCAATATAACATACTTAGTATGCAAAATTATCAAGTTTGAGAACTCATTATACTCATAAACTTGAATGTTTGATATCCTTGTTAGATGGTTAAGGCTTGAATGGGAAAAAGTGGTCATAGTATTAGTCTCTCTTACGAGGTAATCCAGGCTTCATATCTGTGGTCAGTTGAATGGGAATGATTTCACCGTCACAAATTGTCCCCAAGACAGCTCTTGAGTCACCAAGGTTAGCCATGATAAGATCTTCACTCTGTTTTGTTGTTATGATTAGCAAATTTTGAGGTACAAGAGAAGAGACCACAGAAGCAGTGCAAATATTGCAATAGTTTCATGGTTTACCTGTCTTATAGCAACTATAGCTGTAGTTCCACTGCAAGAGAAATCTAGATTCTCTAGTTGATTCACCTCCTTGTCCATCACCCTGAAAGCACAAAGAATAGCTTCTTTCCACTCTTGAAAATTCTTGTTTGTGCACGAGTCATCATCTTCCAATATGGTATTGTTATCAATCTTGGCATGAGCTATCATATTCTTTTGGTCCAGAATGAGTGAAGACAAACGCTTGTTTACTATTTGGCTCACTATGCGACCATTCCTTCCGTGCCCATCAAAAACACCGCAAAATGCTGCATCCTCCATTCCATAACCCTTTAAGGATGAAAAAAGAAAGAGAGAAATCTTCAACGATGAGTTGAATCCCATTTTGGCTATCCCATTTTGGCTCTTGAAATTTTCGACCGGCCTCAATTTCGACCCTCAAATTTATAGTTACCCAATTAACACCCCCAAATATTGGATTGTGCCCCACGCTTGCCCCTGTAGCTATCTCCGTTAACGGAGATTTGATGTGGCACGTTAAGTTGACAGAGTGTGTATCCACGTGACACCCAACTTGCTAGAATGGATGTGTAATGAGTGAATGACGTGGCAAAAGTTGAATGAACTCAATTTGCGATCCTCTTTTCCCAATATGTTCGAGACTTTACTGGAGAAATTGAGTTCATTCAACTTTTGCCACATCATTCACTCATCACACATCCATTCTAGCAAGTTGGGTGTCATGTGGATACACATTATGTCAACTTAACGTGCCATATCAGATCTCTGTTAATGGAGATATCTACAAGGACAAACGTGGGTCACAATATAATATTTGGGGGTGTTAATTGGGTAACTATAAATTTGGGGGTCGAAATTGAGGCCGGTCGAAAATTTCAGGGGCCAAAATGGTTTCAATTCCTTCAACGATTTTATTATATGCTTTGTAATAATGAACATATATCAAGCAAAAATTTTGTTCGACATAATAAACAATTACCTGGCAAAGAGTGGCAGCATCTTGGTTAAGTCCTTTGCTACCCTTTTTAGAGTGAATAGAAGAAAGTCTGTGAATCTTACTTAAATTAACATTCTTGCTAGATTCATACACTGTTACATTCTCTTCAGTAGCTAAGTTAGATGATTCGTGATGAATCTCTGAAGATTCAGCGGATATGCAGATACCCATTTCAATTGAGGAAGCTTTTCTTTTTCTAATTTCTTTTTATTTACGGTCAAAGAATCAAATAAGTCCTAATCCTCATTCCTCAAGAAGTTGAGGAACTAAATATATAGCCATTTTACAACAAACGTGCATACGTAGAGAGCTTACAAGTTATTAAAATCTTTATGATTGACTATTTTATATTTTTTAATGTCTTTTTATTAAACTAGGATGTCCCAACAGTGGCTTTAAGGGACATGTACGTCGTATTTCTACCATATTATAGTCATCAAGGGGTATGACTTTCTATTTTAAATTAAGTTCACTTGCATCATGTTATATTCTAATTGAGTAAATATTGTTTTTGTCCTCAACGTTTGGGGTAAATCATATTTGTGTCCCTAATGTTTAAATCATTCTATTTGTATCCCTAACGTTTGTAAAAGTGATTCAATGTTATCCTGCCGTCAATTACACATCATGAACGCTTTAGTTTGAGTTTTAAAAATCTCTTCTTAAAGTTAGAATACAAATGTTTGGGATAGAATCGATGATCCACTTTGAAAAATAGATCATCAAAAGTTGAAACTGATTTCTACAACATTTACATAATTCACTTTTCTAGGAACATAATTGAATCTAAACACAAATAGTGTGTATAATATTAAAATCGAACACATCCAAGTGATACCTAATTGAGAATGAATACATCCAAATGAGAATAATTGAAAAACATAATCTGATTTGTTAGTATAATTGATAGTAGGATAACATTGAATCACTTTTATAAACGTTAGGGATACAAATAGGACGATTTAAACGTTAGGGACACAAATAAGACTTACCCCAAACGTTAGGAATAAAAACGATACTTTACTCTATTATAATTATTAGCAAGGTTATGCAAAATTAGTGTTCCATTATTTGAACAATTCATACACGTTTGATGCTATATCACTATTCCATAGAATGTAGATACAACTAATTGGGAATTAATCATACAAGACCAATTATTGGTAGTTCTTATCAATTTTCTCGTAAGATGCGTGGTTTACTTACTTTGGAAGGTCAAACCAATTCTAATTCTAACAATGAAATATAGATGGATGTTGAGGATTACTTATACGGCAATAAATATAAATCTAGAGTGGAAGAACTTTAGGTTCGCATGAAAGGGCAAACTTCTCACATGATCATTCAATTATATGATGCGTTCAATTGAAATATAATAATGAAAGTATGAGATAAATAAAAATTAAAAAGGGAGAACTCAATTGTTACGATGTGTCACCAAAGAAAAAAAAAAGGAGAGGAGAGCTTTAATATCTTAAATACTCTCACTGTTATTATTAAGTTTTAAATTTCTTACTAGCGTTAGGTTACCTTTAATTTTGACCATTTTATTTAAGATATATTATATTCATGTAATCCGTTATATGTGATATAAATAAAATACACAATTTTCTATTTATAAGAATAAGAGGAATAAAAATACCCACTCATAATAAATAATAATACCAACACAATAATATTAAATAGTACTGGAAAAATTACATAAACAAAAAGTAAAAGAGATAGAGACAAACTAACACAACAAGATTTTTAACGTAGAAAACCTCTTCAATGTGATAAGTAAAAATCATGAGTTACCAAAATCAGAAAATAGCTTCATTATGATGAAAAATAGGGTACAAAAAAAATCACAAATTAGAGTATAAAACATGTATATAACAAGTCAAACAACCCAAATTTCAAATCTCATAAACAACAAAAAAGATGAAGATACCACAAAAATAGAGCCTCTGTCCGAGCTTTATTTTTTCAACTGTAGACCTCCAATTGAAATCTCCACTATTTAGAATGAAGAATAAGATGAGGTGAATATGCAGTCCAAATTTCACGCCAATCCAACGTGAACAAGCAAGAAACGAACGCTCAAAGTCTGTTACTCTGCTAAAAAACGTAGACAGTGTTCTCGCTTCTCTTTCTCTCTTAATGCTTGTGTTTTTGACAAAATGAGACCTCCCATTTCAACCTTAGCATTCTTAGCAATTTCAACTATCTATGGGTCTGGATACCAACATTTGGGCCTTTCTCCACGTAGGAAAGGAACCCAAAGCCTAACAAATCTCCCCCTCACGACTATGTGGAGGTAACCGCCAATCCGCAATTAAGCAACAAACTTCAAACTTCCACCTTGGTGATGTCTTAGTCATCATATCAGAATCACTCTCATAAGTGTGAACCTTCATAAGTTCTAACAACTCAGCATCCAAAACATCATATACCCAATGATACCTCACATCAATATGTTTGGACCGAGAATGAAGAGTAGAGTTTTTACCAAGATGTATAGTACTTTAACTATCACAAAACAACACGTACCTCTCTTGAGCAAATTCAAGTTCCTTCAAGAATTTCTTCATCCAAAACATCTCCTTGCACGTTTTATTAATGGCAATAAACTCGGCCTCGATAGTGGACAAAACAATACATTTTTGCAATCTAAATTGCCAAGACACAGCTCTACCTACAAAGTTGATCAAGAAGCCTGAAATGGACCTTCTAGAATTAATATATCCGAGTCAGTATAACCAAATGGAATAGGCTTCTCACTTCCATAACACAACTTCATGCTAGAAGTACTACGAAAATATCTCATTATCCATTTTACAGTATTCTAATGCTCTCTTCCGGGGTTTAAAATAAAATGGCTAATACAACCAACAGCATGAGCTATATTTGGCCTTGTGCACACCACAACATACATTAAACCACCCATGGCTGACGCATATAGAATTTTTTCATATCTTTCTTCTCTTCTTTACTTGATGAATTTTGCTTGCAACTCAATTTGAAGTGTGTAGTAAGAGGAGTACTAACGCCTTTGTTGAACCTATGCAACATTGTCTCAATATATTTCTCCTGTGATAACCAAAGTTTCTTCTCCTCTTTATCACGCTAGATTCTTATACCAAGAATCTCCTTTATCATCCCAAGATCCTTTATTGCAAATGACATCGCAAGTTTCCTTTTCAACGTGTCAATCATAGAAGTATTCTGACCAACAATAAACATGTCATCAACATCTATCAAAAGGATAATAAAATCATTACTAGCAAACTGTTTAATAAATACACAATGATTAGAAGTAGTCTTCTTATAGCCTTGTCTATCATACCAGACTCGAACTTCTTGTACCATTGTCTTGAAACTTGCTTCAAGCCATATAAACTCTTCTTCAGTTTGCAAACATGATCTTCTTTGCCTTTTACTATGAAACCTTCAGTTTGTTGCATGTAAATTTCATTCTTAAGATTACCATGAAGAAAATCAATTTTCACATCCATTTGTTATATCCCTAAATCAAGACTTGCAGCCAAACTCAAAACAGTTCTAATAGAAGATCTTCTCACAACCGGTGAAAAGATTTCATTATAGTCAACTCCCTTTTTCTACCTATAGCCCTTGACCACCAATCTAGTCTTGTATCTTGAACATTGAGAATTTTCTTCATGCTTCAACCTATAAACCCACCTGTTTTGCAAAGCTTTCTTTCCTTTTGGCAACTTCACAAGCTCAAATGTTTGATTATCATGCAAGGATTTTATTTCATCTTGCATTGCATCAAACCATTTCTTATTGTCATCACCTTCCATAGCTTTCTCATAATCTTTAGGTTCTCCTTTATCAGTTAATGTCACTGAAGGTTGTAGATGGTTTAGAGAAGGGGGTTGAATCTATAGCCTTCTTTTGATTTAATGAATTAAGCCTTTAATATCTAAGTTACAGTTAAAAACTGTTTGAACTGTGTAGTGAAAATTTTATGAGACAAGAGAAGAAAGATGACACAGACATGTATTCTGGTTCAGTTGCCTTGTGCAATGCAACCTACATCCAGTCTCCACCACAACAGTGGTAACATTTCCACTATAGTTAAATTATTACATACACCAATTTCTTAGGATTCACTCAATCCTTTCACTCTCAAGTTCTTATCTAGCTTGACTTGGTTATGCTAATACCTAACTCTTCACTCTAAGTGCTAACCCAACTTAGAAAGGGGCACCTCACAGGTACAAGACACAAGACATATGAAACAACCTAAAGAAATCTGAAATAACTCTAGGCTTTTTTCTCAAGTATTTCACTCAACCTTTTGTCACACGTTGGCTTTTTCTTGAATTCTCTCTTTTAACCTTTTACCTCTCAAGAAATTACAGAAAGATATACATTGAAAATAAAATACAAGCTGTAAAATATGAAGGAGATTAATGCATCATCAACCTTTGTTGCTATAAGTTGAACCGGATTATTTAGCTATCTCTGATGAAACTTTTCATCTTGGTGGAATGTTTCTTTAACTTAGAAATACTGTCTAAAACGTTGAACTCTTCACAGGGAAGCTCTCAAACAAAACTCAGATTCTGGTTCTCTCTCCTTATCTTTAAAAATGAAAAACAATTTCTTTTTGTACCTCTTGCTAAGTTGCTGTTTGGATTTCTCTTTAGTCAACTCTTCGAGTTGTGTGCTTCCCAGGCTTGTCATTTCATTTTCTTCAATTAACCCCCAAATTAGGGATTTCAAAGCTGGTCATTTTGCTTGACAGAAGACCTCAGATCAGCAAAGAGAAATGTTTCAATGGTAAACCCAAATCTGAACCCTTGAGCAAGTGCTTTGTCCCCAAGAAACAATTTTAGCCTTTGATTCACAGTAGTGATTTTCAGAGAACACTTTCTCCATTTATCCCAAATTGGAGTTGCAGAAATTTAGAGAAGGAGTAATGAAAGTAAATTGCATGCAAATAGAAATAAATCACATTTATTCTCTGACTTAGCTTAGCTTGCTTTGATTTGGATGATTAGACACTAGCTTTTGATATTTACCTTTCTCTCTCTCTTTCTTCTCTGGTGAAATGAACAAAGAGAACAACTCTCTCTCTCTCTCTCTCTGATTTTGACCGAAGCAAATTATGTGAACGTTGGCTTTGAAAAGTTTCAGCTTGGTGAAAACTTCTTGGACTTGGGTTGGATATATGTTCCATCTGGCCCAGCTGAATCTTTGCTTTACTAATTTTGGGCTTTGTTAGCTAGAGAACTCACTAACAATTTATGTTTTATTTTCTCTATCTCATTGGGCTGCTGCTATTGTAATTTTGGCCTGCACCAATAACCAAAACAATTAAAAGCTAATTGGGTGTTTAATCCTTTAGATCAATGTTTGTCATCATCAATTTAGTTAGTTAATTTCTTAACTCAACAATCTCCTCTTTGATGACAAACATAGTTATGAAATTGATCAAAAGAAATTTAATTCAATAAGATTAAAGTACTTCCCTTTAGATGAAGTCACTTGCTTTTGAATTGCTCTCCCTTTCCTTCTCAAGAGTTGCTCCCCCTAAATTAGTGTTCTTCTTTTGTTTCCTGTTTACATATTCACGTAGGGAATACAACACTATACTATATACAATTTGTTATCCATGGATGAAGCATACAGCAAGAATTTTAACCTTTTCAACATCACATGAAACAGAGTCAAAGAATGTATCAAAAACAGCAAGACCAGTCAGCCCAAATAAAGCAAGAGCAACAAAATACAAATACTAATACTAATACTACTCCCCCTTTTTGTCATTAACGGAGAAAATTGCAACCAGCTTCCAAACCTGCAGCAAACAGTTAAGACACAGTCCAGATAATTAGAAAAGTAAAACAAAAATTAGCAGTTGTTAAATAATTTATAGTCATCCGAGACTGCTAGGAAGTCCAAACACAAAATACAATTGTTCCATGAGACAATTTTCAAAATAAAATAGCATATAAAATAGCAAAAGAGGAGGCATCCTTAGGCATCCGAACCATCCTCTATCTTGATCAGAATCAGCATGATCTTCAGGATCAGTGGCCATTGTTTCATCCTTTTGGAGATTGTCAATGAACTTCATGAAAACTACCACTCTAGCTCTGGACTTTTTGAGGAAGTTTGCATGCTTGGCAACAAGTTTCCTTTGTTCTTTGCTCATTGCAATTAGATGATTGGATTGAGAAATAAATTCTTGAACTACATCTTTCACCACTCCATATAAAAGTGATTTGTGTCCAGTGGAAGCTGAAGTCCCAGAGGCAGATGGAGGAGAGGATTCTTCTGGTTCATAGTCATCATCATCATCATCGATTACCACCCTTTCAGTTTGAGTTGGTCCTTTTTTCTATTGTTTCACTGAACCACCTCCTTTTAGATATGAGTGTCTATTTTCATATGTCTCATTTGACAAGTTAACACTAAAATATTCAAAAATACAGGTTAAGAACATGCCATAAGGAAGAGCTTTATCTTTCTCACTTCTAACACAATCAAACATGTATCTTACCATTAGGTATGCAAAAAAAATTTCAGTTTTTGTGAGAATAGCATACAAAACCAAAGTATCACAGAAAGACACCCTTTGATATGAGTCACTCTGAGAGAGGATGATATGGTTCACTATGCGATGTAACTGAGTACGAGTGTAACCAAGAGCTTTGTGAGTTGGAGTGATGCCATCAATCAAAGATATGTGTTCACACACATAGGCCAGAGCATCATTGTAAGAAAGACCTACCCCTTCATTCCACTTACCCGAAGTGTATGCACAAGCACCAACATCAGTGTATTTCAACGAATCACTATTGGTTTCATTGTTCAAAACAAGATCTCGGCCTTTAACATAGGAGTGAATGGTGCCCTCATGATAGGTCATGTTTGCATAAAACTCTTTGACTAAAACTGGGTAAAGTGGTTTTTTATTTTAAAAATATGATTCCAGTCCAAAAATTCAAAATTTTCAGCATAAACAAAACCTTTCTTTTTCAGATTTGGTAAATCAACTAAAAAGGTGGAACATTACGATGAGCAATAACACCATCATGGAAATCATTGTTCATTGCATATCAAAAATGGAGAGGATTGTAGTTTGAGTGGGAGGACATAAAGTGTGATTTGTGTGTAAAAGGATCAATGGAGGGCTTTTTAATTGATTTGAAAGGAATGCGAGGTTTACCTCATTGAGGACGAGAAGGAGCAGACCTAGGTTTAGGTCTTGTGGGTTCAGGCGCAGGTTCCTCTGCAGCAGGGCGCTTCCCTTTCGAAGTGCTTGGCTTGGAAAGAGCGCTAGGTGGAGCCGTCGGCTTGGAGGAAGAAGGAAACCTTGAAGGATTTTTCGTTCGTGCCATGGGGACTGTACGAGGAGGAAAGGTAGGAGGAGATGGAGAGGGCGTGAAAGTCTGATCTTGGGAGCGAGTAGAAGGTCTAGGTTTCTCTGAGAGTTTGAGGATTTTAGCCCTTGGACTCTTTTGAATCACAATTTTCTTCCTCATTAGAGTGAACTCAGGTTTCGAATGAAACAAAGCACTAATGGTAGTGGGGAAGAAACGAAGAGGTAGTGGATGGAGTTAAGAAGAGAGAAGTTTGGTAGCTGCACCAAGAAAAGAGGTTTCTTGAAACATGCAACTGCATCACCTATGACTTGACCTTGAAAAGACTTGACATCATAGAAAAAGGTGATTTGATTTGATTAACAAATAAAACAAAACATTTTTAAAAGAAAATTTTTTTACTAAAGGACAAAACACAGAATATCACATGGATAATGTAACACTCATTGGGCCCAGAGATGGTGGTGTTTAAGGAAACATATTGGACCAATGTAACTCTGAACTAAAGGGTTGGCCTAGAAGATTCAGATCGTGTAAATGAGCCCAGAAAGTGATATTCAAAGAGATGGTTCTTCACTTGCCCATAATTGTCTCATCCATACCTGAGAGAAAAAAACTTCAACAAAAACATCAACTATGCAGAAATAACGAATCATGACTTAAAATTTCTAGATTAGTCCTAAACTTGCAAAATCTGTCTTCAGCTAGAGGTTTGGTAAAAATATCTGCTAATTGATCTTCTGATTTAACAAATTAAATGCTAATATTCCCTTTTTGAACATATTCTCTTATTGAGTGAAATCTCACCTTAATATGTTTAATTCTAGAGTGCAAAACTGGATTTTTGGAAATATTTATGACACTCATATTACCACAAAACAAGTGAATATTTTCAATATTTAATTTAAGTGTTAACCCAACTTGGATGCTAATACCTAACTCTTTACTCTAAGTGTTAACCCAACTTAGAAAGGGGTACCTCACAGGTACAAGACACAAGACATATGAAACAACCTAAAGAAATCTGAAATAACTTTAGACTTTTCTCTCAAGTGTTTCACTCAACCTTTTGTCACTCATTGACTTTTTCTTGAATTCTCTCTTTCAGCCTTTTACCTCTCAAAAAATTACAGAAAGATATACATTGAAAATGAAATACAAATTGTAAAACATGAAGGAGATTGATGCATTAACAGCCTCTGTTACTATAAGTTGAACCGAATTCAACTGACTCTGATTAAGTTCTTCATCTTGGCAGAATGCTTCTTTAACTTAGAAAATACATTCCAAATGAACTCTTCACAGAGAAGCTCTTCAAAGCAAACTCAATTTCTAGTTCTCTCTCCTTGTCTTCAAAAATGAAAAACATTTTCTTTTTGTACCTCTTGCCAAGTTTCTGTTTGGATTTCTTCTTAGTCAACTCTTTGAGCTGTGTGCTTTCTAGGCTTGTCATTTTACTTTCTTCGATTAACTCCCAAATTAAGAATTTCAAAACTGGTCATTTTGCTTGATCAAGATCTCAGATCAGCAAAGAGAAATGTTTCAATGGTAAACTCAAATCTGAACCCTTGAGCAAGTGCTTTGTCCCCAAGAAACAATTTTAGCTTTTGATTCACAGTAGTGATTATCAGATAATACTTTCTCCATTTATCCCAAATTGGAGTTGTAGAAATTTGGAGAAGGAGTAAAGAAAGTAAATTGCATGCAAATAAAAATAAATCACCTTTATCCTTTGACTTATCTTAGCATGCTTTGATTTGGGTGATCAGACACTAGCTTTTGATATTTACCTCTCTCTCTCTCTCTCTCTCTCTCTCTCTCTCTCTCTCTCTCTGTCATCTTT